>NC_053406.1:15497000-15794500 GCF_016859285.1 Xiphias gladius | reverse complement strand
GGGTCACGGGAGGGTTGTTGGTCTATCGGACTCGATTTCATGTCATTTGAGTGAGTTATGAGCAGAGGCTGGGCAGCGGAGGCACAGAGAGCAGAGTGGAGACCACTCATGGCAGGGGAGAGCCGTCTTTTCCCTGTGCATGTAAAACTGAAGTTGGTATAATGAGCTTAGGGTTAAAGAAATGAAACGACTGCCTACCTTTCATTAAAGCCTTTTTTGATGTCTTTGTCCATGAAAGAATCATTTAAGAGTTTTTTTTCTGCTAGTGGGGGGCAGCACTTCAACGGCATCCATTTTTCGCACTTGTAAAACAGCTTATATTATGACGGCGGAGCTTCTTTTTTTTCTTTTTCTTTTTTTTAAGCCTTTAATATAAAGCTTGTTTTCCTGACATTCCGCCCATTCTCGTCTCTTTCGGTGAATGTGATTGTTTAGTAATTCCTCTCATTACTGTGTTTTCCCTTGACCAGCTAAACAGAACCCAGCCTCACCACAGGGGTCCCGGCAGGACCCGCAGGCCTCAGTTTGGCTAGCTGTGCTCCATCGCTCAGCCTTAACCTCTGGAAGCCTAGACGCTGTGAGGCAGAGAAAAAATAAAACAAGACCCTAGACACAAGCACACACACATTCACACTCACTGCTGTTGATTTTCTCTCCCTCCTTGCCTCACTCTGAGGAAATGATTGTCTGCTTCTTTGCCTCTGTTGAACATCTATCAGCTCATTAGTGTTGGTAATACACAGAGAAAGTAAGTGTGTTTGTGTGTGTGCTTGCGCGTATGTAGCCCCTGCCTGCGGCATCCTCTCAGCCTGTTGGGAGTGTGTGCATGGGTGGTGTGGATGGGACCACTGGCTGCTGGTGTTTTGTGCACGCGTGTGTGTGTGTGTGTTTGTATGTGTGTTTGTCTGCACTCTTGCAGGACTCTAGGCTGTGTCTGGCGCTGGGAGCGGGTCTAGGGAGGTAAGAGAGACTTCAAACACCGTCCTCGGAAGGTTAGGATACACTCACATTGACTTAAATCAATGAGCTGTAAGTGTGTGTTTTATTTGTGTGTGCATCAAGGGGGGTAGCCTAGTGGCTAGGAGCAAGACGAGACATGGGTGAAGCTGAAGAGTAGTAGGTGTGCATGCGTGTTTGTGTATAGTTTGAGTGGGGGCTGGGTGGTTGGTTGAGGGTTAGTGAAATAGAAGTGATGCCTACATGCAAAAGTTGGACAGCGCACACACATACACGCACACACAGGTCCCAGTAGACTAACACATGCACACACAGAGCGGTGCAGCTGTAGCGCTTCTTCACCCATTGCTGTTTCTACTCATTGGCTGCGTTTTTTTTTTTTCTTTCTGTGCAGATAATGAGCATAGATTGGATAGAAAACAGCCTGGCTGGCCCTATAAACTCGATCTTCACTAAATGGACATTTAAGTACACACGCGCAAGACAGACAGATACCCTGTTAACACCTATACAATGATGCAGGGCAAGCCTGCTTTTGCCACTGGTCTGAATGGGTTAATATCTGTCATCTTGCCTGGGTCCATGACCCTGCTCCGAACCTGTCTTTAGGGCAAGAAAAGTGTGTTTCTAATATAACTATAATTATTATAAAGTTGCAGTAGATTTATTGGCGGATTGCTGTAATCTCGAAGAATGCCTGTACAACTTCTAGCCCTAGACCATACGTTTTGCATCTATGTATATTTCAGCACTCACTCAAACAACTCCCAGTAATGTGAAAGAGTTGTTGGTATTGGCAAGTCTGCCACTCTGTATAGGTGACTTTAAGTGGATCTTATGGGCCAGATTTACTGTAGAATGGACTTTGACGCACACAGCGGACTTACACAAGTTCTGCATTGGGGTCAGCATATGCCAGTGTGTTCATACCTGCTGTGCAGAAGATGCATTTGGTCTGCGGACATGATAATTTGAGCTTTACCATTGAAAACCAAGACGGGTTTGCGGGTCTGTGACCTCAAGGAGATAAACTAGGGTTCTTGCTGTTGTCTCTTTGAATGTCTGTGATTTATTTTTTTTGCAAGGCGTGGAAAAATAATATAGAACTAAGCGAAGAAAAAGGCCAACATTTATCTTGGCCATTGACAGTATCTTAATTAATGATGAATGATGAAAGGCTGACTTGAGAACAGGAAATCCAGGCAAGTGGAGAAAAACAGGCAGTATCTGACACAAAATCCAAGTTCTAATCCCTGGTCCTGGGATTAAAGTTAATTTTGGAAATTCAAGGTTTGTTACAAAGTCAGGAGATCAAACAGCAGTTTGCTAAGATCAAGAAGAAAATAACAAAAAGTGAGTCTACGTACAGGGAGATTGGAGAAATTTAAATTAAATGGTTCCATAACAGTTTTCAACCGTGTCCTCAATTTTGCACGTGACCATACGCATTCCAGCTGTATACTAAATTTTGACCTAGTGTTGTTTAGAATATATTAATTCACACTAACATATTTGGGCATTTAGTAAGATAAGAAAAGCTTGGGAGCAGTTGAAAAGAATCACAGACAGCTTTTTTGTTGTCTTGAGTGTCAGTTACTATAGGAAATGCTATCTATGTCCACAATGACCTCTGCCTCGTTCTGTTTGCAAATTTGTGTGTGCTGAGGGAGCGAGAGAGAGAGAGAGAGAGAGAGAGAGAGAGAGAGAAAAACCTGGCCACATTTAATCGCAGGAGAGACACCCCGAGTGAGCGATAGAGAGCTGTGACAATCCACTTAGTGCGCTCTGTAATCTGTTTAACCATTTAGGGAGACGTTAAAGGAGTATGCAAACACTCAGACACAAAAAACACACTAGATACTCTACAGGCTTTAGTGGTGCACAGGACAGTTTGCCTCCTAAACTTGGTAGCGATTCAGTGCTGTAACACATTTAGAGTTGTGTTTGTGTGTGTGTTAATGTGTTTGAGAGCTGCTGTAGGCACTGAGAGAAGCCAGGCCTGGAGCGTGATGACAGAGACCAGACCCGGCCAAATAGAAGATCCCCCAATCCAATTACCCTGTTCTTCTCTTTTATTCTATCCTCTCCTCTCCTTTCCTTTCCTCTCCTCTCCTCTCCTCTCCTCTCCTCTCCTCTCTCCTCTCCTCTCCTCTCCTCTCTCCTCTCCTTTTTTTACGG
Organism: Xiphias gladius; assembly: GCF_016859285.1. Lineage (NCBI taxonomy): Eukaryota > Metazoa > Chordata > Actinopteri > Istiophoriformes > Xiphiidae > Xiphias > Xiphias gladius. Next base: position 15,791,365 of record NC_053406.1, on the reverse strand, counting down.
CCCTGTCTTAGCAGGAGCTACTGATGGCAGTCCTGGCTGCTGTTGAAGTGGCTGGCTGCTCTGCTTTATGGATCAGAAGAGGATGCAGGAAGGATTATAAGCAGCAGGTTATGAACAGCAAATGTGACAGGCCAACTCCGATTTAGGAGGGTTATGTAAATGTGCTTGTCGACAAAGTATGTTTTTCTGCCCTCAGTATTTTCTCTCTCACTGGAAAAGCTGGGTAGTTGGGTTTTGAGGAAGCAGAGTGGTGTTGAAGGCAGTGAGGGGAGCTAAAAGAGAAGATTGTTATGGAGAATGATGTGTAAAACAGACACATCATTAATGTTTAATTTTTTTTCAGACTCCAGTGCTTATTCATCTGCACCAGGGGCAAGGAAAGGTGTTGACTGATGTCTTTACGAGGAAGACTGAGGTAGAGAATATATTAGAAAGAGATGTTCTTTTGAGTTGGAGACAGCAGACGAAGTAACATATAGAAGAGACAGACAGACAGAAGAGAGTTTTGAGTTAGCAGAGAGCTCCTTTCGTCATGCATTTGACCTCTGCTGCTCGGAGACAGAAATACGGCTCTGCAGGTCTTGCCTAATGGCATTGATCATTACAAGAATACCTCCCTCAGACTGGGTAAACAGCATTCAAGACGTAAAGTGAAGTACCATGACTCAGTTGTGGAAGTAAATATTGCCTGAGAGGAGCATATAATAATCATTCACCATGGAGGTTTCAAATCAGCAGCTGTTTTCACAGTATTTTCTTTGACACAGAAATGAGTTGAAACAATAGAGTTATGAGTGCAGTTACCAATCACACACGGGTGTGTATGCTTGATTGTGGTCACCGAAGTACTTACTATATTTGTGTCGCTGATAGAGTAGGCGGTCTCTCACTGCTCATATTGAACATTGAGTAGCCACAGGAAAGTTATGAAGCTATGAGCTATAAGCCTCCCACCCTTCCTGCCCCCTCCCCCTCCCCCTCCCTCCATCCCTCCTTCTCTTGCCTCCTACCCATTTAGTCTGCCACCTTTTCAGCAGAAGTTTAGATCTCTGGGCCGATGTTTAATTCATTTGTACTAATGTCTCGCTCAGTCTTTCTCTCCTTCACTCTCATGTGCTCTGTCTTGCTCTCTCGCCAGCCTAGTCCCTGTGGTTCTCTGATAGTTATTTTACCTTGTGTCTCACTCATTCTCCCTGGCACGCACGCACTGGCACTAACGCACACACACACACACACACACACACACACACACACACACTACTGACTCTTTTCTGCCATCCACTTTTTGCCAATAGGGCATATGCAGTCTTAATTTTGTGTGATATGTCAGCTCTACTTGGTCTTGGACAATATGGTTAAAGTCTCAGAATAAAAGGGACATTTTACAGTATCGATTTGTCACAATATGGCAAATGTTGTAGTGCAATAACACAACATCATATTTCACTGAACGCCAATAAATGATAATATTGTGTTAGTGCCATCTCTAGCTCAAATACATTCAGACTAAAACACTGACACTGCTATTAGTGAATTCTTTTACACATTTGTTTTGGGAGTAAATAAAAAAAAAAAAAAAACCTATAAAAAACAGTTAATGCGCCGCCACCAGTTCATTCTTTTTTCCTCTGGTCTTTAAATCTAAGTCGTGCCTTGCACTTAGACGTTTTCACTCTGTCCTCTGAGTATCTCACTTTCATTCAGTCTTTCTGTTGTTTCTTTTTCTCCTTTTTTATGTACCCCTGCCTCTCTGTTTCTTCCCCTTTTATGCCCAAATCTGACGGCATGGAAAGTATGCTCAGTTGTGTATACACATCTTGGGCATTGCTGTCTAATCAGCAGAGTGAAATAATTCACTTCTTTCTCCCCATGTACACACTCATCCCTGTAGACCGACTGAAATCTGTCAGTGCTGAGCTCTATGTGGAAAATGTTTTTAAGGGAAATGGAAGAGTCTTTCAGAAAATGAAAAAGAATACAAATCATCTCGTTAAATTTTCAAACACATATTAATCAGAATGAATTTTGCTGTTGGAGCCAATGTTATGGCACACATGTTTTTGCAGGTATACATACACCATAATTACTGTATGCTGAGTGTTCGTGTGAGAGGAGATGTTTCTGTGTGTTCATACTGTATGTTGGCATCTCTGATGTTTGGAGTGTGTATGAATGCATTGAGTAGTACTTTTTTTCTACAAAACCCTTTTGTTCATTTAGCAAACAAAAGCCAAAGCTCTCTAGTTTTTAAATATTGTCTGAACACAAAAAAAGACAAACAAGAAATGGTCAGCAAAATTTTCATTCAAATCTGCGCTTGTTTGATCACAGAGTAAGCAAACAAGATTACGAATCTGACCAGACATTCAAAGCAACTTTCGGTGTTTAATGGTTTTTGATAATCGGTGCTTCTGACACATTTTGGTTGGGACCAAAAATAGTGTTGAGTTTCAACACCAACTCTGTTGTTGAGTTGAAGGGATTAGATCCAGGTCCTCAGAGTAGGATTTTGTTTGCAAGGTGTCAACCACTCTGTCCTAGGCACCTGTGTGTGCACTTTATTCTTTTCTGTGTTTGTTCGGTTATTTCTATTCGTGTGAGACTTGGGTTAACTTTTCTTTTTACCACTTTTCCTTGTAGTCTTCAGACATACACACATGCGCAAACACACACAGTCCTGATATCTCTCCCTGTAGGCCAAACTGCAGAACGCTTGGGGCCATGTTGTTTTGTATTCTGACGGACAGACAGAAAGACAGAGAAAAAAGAGAGACTTTCCATGGCCAGTGATTACGCCAGTTTGACACCACAGACATGGAGGTGGTGGTGGTGATGGGGGGTTCAGTGCATGAAGAGAAATGAAAAAGGCACTGTAGAAAACGGTGTGTAGATGATATGAATAACAATGTATGCGGTGTGTCTCCCTGGACCCTGATAACCTGCAGACCAGAGCCCAGTCCCTGTGACAGGCTGGCCTTTGTGGCCACTTTATCCAGCCTGTACACTTGTAACGGGAGCTGGGATAATCGCACCTAATCTAATTAAGGCTAAAGAGGGCCATGACTGAGGCTGGCCAGAAGCAGACTGGGCACACACACAGAAACACACACACACACACACACACACACAGACACACAGACACACAGACACACACAGACACACGCACGCACACACACACACACACACACACACACACACACACACACGCACAGACACTCACACACACCAACAAACACAGCTCAGCAGCAAAATCCTGTTTGCATCAGAAAAATAAGGTTGTCATATTGATTATGCAGATTAGGGACTAACGGGGCTAACTGCCTCTTGGCCAGTCGGTTACAGCTGACACAGGCTGAAGAGAGGGATACAGAGAGGGGAAGAAAGGATTAGAAAAGGTTTAGCTCTCTGTTTTCTTTCTACAATTTTGCATGTACCACTTCAATTCAGAACAGCATTGTACCCGAGGCTACTTTCTCACTTGATAAGGTTGAGGCTGATGGTGTACAAGGGGAGTTTTTGGAGAAGGAAGACTTTTAATATCCAGTTAACTAGCTGAAGTTGAAGTCCCCTAAAGATCACGCCTTTTTTATTAAATTAAATATCTTTAAAAAAGCGCATAATTTAATAATTTTTTAAAATTTGTTCCTAATATGTTGAGCAGCAATTTGAAATAGAGGTGCAGTGTTGATACATGGTTAAGAAAACAAATACACAGAGACAGATTCATATATGCTGTGAAAAACTGAATAAGAGAAAAGAAAGAGAAGGACTATGATCAACATTTCTCACTGCTTTGGTCATGCTGCAACGAATTATTATTTCATTATCGATCAATTTTTTTTTTTTTAATTTATCAATGTCAAAAATATAGTGACCTTGGGCTGTCACAATTTCTGAGAGTCTTCAGATGTCTTGTTTTGTCCAAGTAACAGTCCGAAAGGCAAACTCGACAGTCCCAAACTTAAATTTAAAATCATATATAACACAGGAAAGCAGTAAATGCTCATGGTGGATGGGCCCGAACTAGCAAATACCTTTTTGCATGATTAAACAACTTACCGACAAATTGTTACCTAGATATGGTTGCATGTAAGAATGTCTTGTGGATACATGGCTATTAATAACCTGTCTGTGTGTGCAAATACATGGGTAGTTGTATATGTGTACACATTTGTCTGCAGGTGTGTGTGTGTGTGTGTGTGTGTGTGTGTGTGTGTGTGTGTGTGTGTGTGTGTGTGTGTGTGTGTGTGTGTGTATTGTGTGTGCAGCCAGCCGGCAGCCAGATTGCTATTTCCCCCCTCTGCCCCTATAGAAAAGCCTGGGTATTCTCTGGATGAGGGTGTGATGTACAATTGAAGGGCAGGATTGAAACTGATTACCTTGTTAACTCCTGGCACCCACTGGCAGCTTGAAATAGACCTGAGCGCCAGGGCCTGATTTGCAAATGAATTACCTCTTGCCCGGCCCTCCCCTTCCCCTCCCCTCCGTTCCCCCGTCTTCTTCTCTCTCTCTCGTCTTTCTCTCTCTTTTTTTTTTTTTTTTTTTTTTTTTGTCCATTCGGTGCCAAGATCATCTTTTTATATTGTGCCATGACAGATGCTGTGCCGGGCTGCTATTGTTCCCCATCAGTTTTTCTGGGGCCGTGAGGAGAGCCAAAAGATTTCCACATGTGATTTTAACACAAGCGTCCCCCCTGCCATATAGCCCAGTGCTTTATTCTTTGTGTACCAGTACTGCAATCTACAGAGTTTTGGAGCAGGCAGAAATGTTGGGGAGTGTCATTGTCTCCATCTCAATAATGGAGAGGTATTTCTCTGATTAGGAAAGGTTCTAATTGGGAGGTATGAAAAGGACCGCCGGCTATTGAAGAAACCGCGGGGAAATTGATTGCTCTCCACATCTCCCTTTTGCTTTTTCTCTCTCTTTCTTTGTCCCGCTTCCCTCAATGTAACGCACTAAAAAGAAGTCAATTTTCTTTAAAACTTGGCCGCTGGATTCAATTCCCTTCAGCACTGAGTTGGTGTGTATAGGCTGAGAAGAGGGAGATATGGGCAGTCCGTAGGGAGACACACTCGGTTTAATTTTTATGTGTGTTTCAGATATGCGTATGAGTGTCTGTGTGTTGGTTCAGATTTTTCTGGCTTGAAATGGGTTGAAGATGGTTCCTCAACCATGACCTGCGGCTGCTTGATTTATTTGTTTATTATTTTCCATATTTAAAAATGAGGCTAACATGTTTTTGATGACATGGTTTCAGTCTAGTGTCAGAGAAAATTATAAGGCTTTCACAGGGACAGTTGTTCTTTTCTGTTTTTCCAGAGCTGTCATTACTAACTAAAAGCGCACTCTCATGTGTTAAAGTCATACAGGTCTTGCGAAGTTTTTAGAAATTGTTCCAAGTGTTTCTAGCACTCTCTTTCACTTGGCCATTCCCAGGTGTCAGATATGGGCCACATATGAACAGGTGTGTGTGTTTAAATAGAGCAGAAGGGCCAGACACAAATCAAGTTCTTCCTTTCTTATTCCTCCTTTTCTGACTTTTTTATTGACTGCACTTATCCCTCCCTCAGAGAAACATAAAGTGCAGAATTTGTTAGCCCCATTTTTAATGGACTGCTTTTCTCTACCATTTTGGGATTATGCTAAGGTACAGCCCCCTCCACTGGGAAGGGGGGCAGCTTGTGTACCTGCGAATGTATGCGTGCACGTGTGTGTGTACACATGCTGAATTACATACAAAGCATAGAAGCATAAGTCTGTGTTTTGTTCCCTCTTGTGTGTCTTGCACAGAAGAGTGACAACCCCTGACTTACCCCTGCATTATCCCTTCCTGTGAGCTAGTGTGTGTGTGTGTGTTTCCCACCAACCCTCCTCTTAGCTGTATAAAACCCTGAGAGGTAGCTCTGATAGTACACACACAAGAATACAATTTCAATTTCAATTGGCAGCCCTGTTAAAAAGGAGCTATGGAGATGGCAATCAGGCCTGCAGGAAAGCGGTATTATTGTGTGTGTGTGTGTGCGTGTGTGTTTCTGTCCCCATCCCTCGACTGCTTAATATCAAGCTTTTGCCTTCTATTAGTTAAACAGGCAGATGTCACTGATGTGGATTGTGTGTTAGTGCATTGTGTGTTTTATTTGTGTGTGTGTGTGAGCATGAGCGTGCTTGCTCTGGTGTCCCCATCACATAGACTCTTTAATAAATATGCCTGCCATTCTATCAAACAACATATGAATGCTCAATGACCTGCTTGACAAGGCATGCAACTGAGGCAAATGGGGTGTACACACACACACACACACACACACACACACACACACACACACACACACACACACACACACACACACACACACACACACTCTCTCTCTCGTGAAGGATGTCTCCTTCACAGCGTTAGAGTGTCCTGTCTTCCCTTTTCTGCTTCTCTTTTCTGCTCCTCTCCTCATCTATGACTGATATCAGGTTGAGGGCTGAGAGGCGGCTGAAGATCTAAATGTTATTCATGCCAAGTAAAAGGTGATAGGTACACTTTAAGGAAGAAAAACAAGCAGAGTAGTACTAAGAAGATGGTCATAGGTTTGTAATCTTTCCCTGGTAAAAAGTTATATGTGGTCCAACACAGCTAAATTCTGGACCCTTGGAAAATAATTGCCAGATTAATCACAAATGAAAATAATTGTTAGTTGCAGCCCTTAATTCAACAAATGAACATTTTGTCAAACTTGTGAGCCTGCTACCTTGACTGTCAGATTTACTGGTGCAAACTTTTACAATTTAGCTTGGTCATTTTGATTGACCATTAAGCCTGCTATTACACACCAGCATTTCTAGTAAAGGAGAGCTACGTTGTTAAAAAAAAATCGCATAATTTAGTAATTTTTAAAAATTTGTTCCCAATATGTTGAGCAGCATTTTGAAATACTGGTGTGGTGTTGACACATGGTTAAGAAAACAAGTACACAGAGACAGATTCATATATGCTGTGAACAAGTGATTAAGAGAAAAGAAAGAGAGGGACTATGATCAACATTTCTCAGTGCGTTTCTCAGTTACAGTCACTTATACGGGACAGTTAAAGGGGTTAATATGGCCATTGGACGAGAACCTGTTAGATGCCTGATACTAAGTGGTAAACATGGCCAGTAGTGGACAGTGAAGGGTTAAAGCTTCCACACACAGGACAGCAGGCCTGAGAGGTAATGCATGGCTGATGAGTGCTGGGCTAATGGGCAGCTCTGTCAGCTGGAAATCAAATGACTGCCTCTGCATTTTAAGTCCCTCTGTCGCCTCCATTGACTGACTAAAGATATTCATCTCGGCCGTGTCAAGGGGTGGCGGGAAGGGGGGGGAGTTCAGGTGAAGAGAGGGAGAGAGAGAAAAAAAATTGAGGGTGTGGGGGAAGGAAGGGCAGGGCATCTTAGAAGAACCTGAAGACCTAATGCAATTATTAGAAACTTGACCACAAATGACAACTCATCTGGTGCTGGCTCTGTAATTAATTGTCTGCTAGCAGGAGCGCAGGGGTTTGGGAGGGTGAGTGGTGAGGAGGATGGGGTGTGGGGTGAGGGAGAGAGTGGAGAGAAAGAGAGGTAGGCTGTTGATTGGGAGAGGGCAAAATGACAGGTGAGGAGAGACACAGGGAGGGAGATGAGGTAAGATGAGGCAACAGCTTAAAGTGAGACAGCAGAAAAGTGCCGACAGTGTGATGGATCCTGCAACCATGTTAAATTGGTCAGTATTGACCTTGCCAGGGTTCACTTTAACACTCACAATTGTTTGTCCAGTTTTACTTAATTGACCTCAGATAACTAATTGCCATTTTCTGGAAAAACAGTACATTACTCTCTTTCTGACTCTGCTGCCACCCCTTCCCTTGCCATTCTCTGTCAGGTTCTCTGCCTTTTGGGCTTGTAGCTATTTTGGAAAGAAAAGAGAGGTAGTCCGCACACTTTCAACATCTAAGATCTCCTTCAGGCAAAGTGCTAGACGCAATGAGTGACGACTGTCCCTTTTGCCGTTTGAAGGTCAAAACATTACTGTGCAGACTGGCTCTCTCTTTTCTTTGCAATGCCGTTTGTCCTGCACCTGTATTCCAAGTGGGGCTGGATGTGAACAATATCAACCCTATTTCCTTTTGTAGTTATTTCAGATCTGTTTTGGGGTTTTTTTATTTTTCATAATTTTTAGAACTGGTGATATTAATTCTGAAAGCCAGGATCCTTTAGTGTAGTAATAGGGATAGGAAATGGCACAGGTGTAAAAAAGCACAGGTGTTAAAAAAAATAAAATCAATGATGGCGGAGCTCCATTTAACTCCTTCAGTTTCTGGCTCTTACTACCCTACATGCTGGCTCTCTGTCACACTGTCAATGATTTACCGGGACACTTGAATAACACAGAGCCATCATTAATGTTATTAGTAATACCTGCTGTCTGCTGTGAAAAAAGACCTGTTGTACCAATATGTTCCCAATTGAAGTGAATGACTAAATGGTCAAACATTACATTCATTTGACCTCAATGTAAAACAACTTACATTTGGAGAACAATTTGAAGTTGTTTCTTGCTCAAGGAAATGTCAACATTTAAACAGGAAGAGCCAGGGATTGAACCAACCAACTCTTCCTACCTGCTCTCCCACCTGAGCTACATCAGAGCCCAATTCTCTCCACACAATTATAAAATGGCTGTTGACTATCGTTGACGTACAAATGTTTATATTCATGCTGTATGAAAAATATTAGATTTTAAGGCTGTATTTTAACATAACTGACTTGTAAATTAATAAATTAATGTTCACATTGTATATAGCACCAAGTAAGTTTTTAATGTGCCACAAGTTCAGTTTCTGCTTTGAGGACAAACTAAGATATGCGACGTGACTGCCGCTCCTTCTCCACATGCCAAGCCTTTCACAGTGTATCACAAATCACTATCCTGTCTGCTTCATTCCTGTCTTTCCATGTCTTCACTTAATCTCTCCTTCCGTCACTCCCCTCCCTCCCTCCTGCTCGGTGCCGTGGCTATAATGCGCTCCTATGGTTGTAGTAAGCAGGCCACAGTGTCTCTTAGGCCTTGTGCTACACCACCATTACTATCTGGCCTGCCTCCACTACAAATTGGATGAACGGGCACTGACACATTTTCAATATTATTACATTAAACCAAGTGGATTTTGATTGATAACCTAATATTGGCCTAATGCAAAACATCAATCATGGCAAGTATATTAATTATTTAATATTGTGGCGTAATTCAGAAATCGATGCTACCTCTACGTTGAAGGCGCAGACTAGGGAGGGAGGGAGGGAGAGAGATAAGTAGAAAAGGAAAGCTCTGTCCCCGAAGACCTCAGCAGATTATATGATGTTTTGAAAAGAGAGATGAGGATGTAAAATGGTGTGTGTGTGTGTGTGTGTGTGTGTGTGTGTGTGTGTGTGTGTGTGTGTGTGTGTGTGTGTGTGTGTGTGTGTGTGTGTGTGTGTGTGTGTGTGTGTGTGTGTGTGTGTGTGTGTGTGTGTGTCTAATGGATAGAGCAATCCCTTCGGCCCTGGTGCAGACAGCACTGGACAGCTTGCCCTTGATGAAGTCAAGAAAACAGATGAAAGAGAGGGAGATTAAATGCAAGTGAAGAGCTTAATAAAGGTTGAATCACAAAAATAGAAGACAGAAAAAAAAAGATGTGGTTACAAAAAAAGAGTGCGAGGGGAGAGGGGGAAGAAAAAAGGAAGGGGAACGAGTGAAGGAGGAGGGATCGAGCACTGCGTCTCCCCTGTGTTAGATTGTTTCTCACTAATTGCGCTTCATTAGCGGATTACACACACTGTCACCACGGTAACAAATGTCTTGCTGTCTGGTTGCCGGGCGCCCGTCATGTATAATGAATGTGGCGGGGTGTTTGTCAGAATGTAATGTAATTACAGCTAGATGAAGTTTGCCTTAAGTGGTTGACTTGTCTGCATGTGGCTCACTGACAGAGCACAGAATAAACAAGCAAACATCCGTTCTTCATGACTTTTTTCTTCTTTTCTAGTTGTTTCTTTCTTTTGTTAGTATTTCTAATTAATGGCATTTCTGTCATTCCACTTATACCATTATTTAGAAATGTTGACGTGGGAATGGCTTAGGTTTGTGGTCACACTGGGTATGGATGGATGGATGGATGGATGGATGGATGGATGGATGGATAGATAGAGGAATCGAGGGAGTAGGGGGGTGGCGGATGGGATGGATTAGACAGTATGTAATTTTAGAGATGGTGTAGATTTACACTGTGATGCTGCTGGCTGCATTAGCAACTGAAGCCTGTCGATAAGCCTTCCTCCCTCTCAGCGCACGCACAAAAGGACACACACACACACACACACACACACACACACACACACACAGTGAAACTCCATGGCCAGGGTGGAGTTGTCAGTAATGGGGGCCAGAGTTGGGGTGGGGGGCTGGGATCGGGAAAGGGGGCTGTTTGTGTTCTCTTGATCTTTTGATTTCCAATGCTGCAAATTTGAAATGTGCCAAAATTGCATCTATTATTTACTGCCAATTTGCTCTTTTTAAAAAGCGACTGCCCCCCCCCCCCCACTTCCTCGGCTCGGCATTCTGCTGTTGCTACCCTGATAATCATACAGACATTTTTTTTATTAATTCACAGATAATAAGCTCCCACTTCTTTCTCTGTAGTAAGAAATTACTATTAGGGCTGCCAGCAGTGTGGTGACAGTATTAGTCCACCTTTGTCTGGTGTCGATGAAACCACACACAAACACGCACAGCACTTCAGTCTGAAAAGTTAATTATAAAAATTTCAAATTATGTGTTTGTTTTTTTTTTTTTGTTTTTTGTTTCTTTTACCTTTTTATTAACCAGAATCTTTTTGATGTCATAAAGATTTCTGTCACAACCATTTCCATCCTCCTTAGTCGACAACTGAAACAGAAAAAGGGGTTGATGATTACTATAGGAAAATAATGGGTAGATTAATTAATAATAAAAATCAATGTTTGTTGCAGCCCTATTTTCAGCTAGTCAGAATTAGCCACAGGTAATGTTCCAGTTAAATGTCTTAAAATATTCTCAAATTAGTTCAGAAATGTTCACAAAGCAAACTTGAGTAGAGTTTGTTCTTCTCTCTCCCGTGTGTATTTATGTGTTTTTTTGGGTTTTTTTTTTTTTCGTGTGTGTGTGTGTGTGTGTGTGTGTGTGTGTGTGTGTGTGTGTGTGTGTGTGTGTGTGTGTGTGTGTGTGTGTGTGTGTGTGTGTGTGTGTGTGTGTGTGTGTGTGTGTGTGTGTGTGTGTGTGTGTGTGCGTGCGTGCGTGCTTGTGTGTGCGCTCGAAAAATGCTCTTTTTATTAAATGACGTTTTGTGTTGGCACTTTATTTACAGTGGGGGAAATGTGTTGTTGTGTTGCAGGGACGCCGGGAACATCAAAGGAAGATTAGAACATCTGGTAAGTTCTATTCAACGCCCCCCTTTTATCCCCATACACACACACACACACACACACACACACACACACACACACACACACACTTTGATATCTGCATTCCTAATGAAACCTCCGGAATCGGAGCTGAATACATGCAGCTAACAGGCAGGGAGAGAGAGAGACAGAGAAAACAGGAATAGAGGGAGGGTAGTCTTTCCCCGGGCCTGGTCCAGCTTTTATAATAGTTTTTCATTTATCCCCAGTTCTGCCCAAACGCACATACGCACACAGATTATCCACTCTGTTCTCCCTCATTTTTGCATTTAGTTGTGGGTACTTGCAGTTTTTTTGCATGTGTGCATACCTGTTTGCACATGGATATATGAAGAGAATTAAAAAAAATTTTTTTTTAACTTGTCAGACATAACTTTTGGACCCATACACACACATCCTCCCTCTCTCCTTCTCCCTCCTCCTGTCAGCATGGGGCTTTTCCTCAGTCTTCTCCCATTCATGAATCGAGGGTCTTCTGGAAACACTCTCCTGGGACAGCACTGAAAATTTAATGGCCAACGTTTCCTGGGTTTCTCTTGCTACTTGCTTTAATATGGGGTCAGGGTGTCGTGCAACAAAGTGAAGAGGTTCTCACTTCTCTTTTTGGGTGGGAAGGAACCAAGGTTTGATGTGCCCCATATTCCAGGGGATGAATTATAGACAGGGGTCAGTGAGGGTCCCGGCTCTCTGTGGATGTCACACGCCCACCATCCCTTGCCTCCCTGCATACTAAACTGCAGGTCCCAGCACCCTACGCAAATGACCTCCCGCCCCACCACGTGCTACGCAAATGACCCTGAATATGCCACACAAATGACTGACCCCGAAATTCAAGCAGTTCTCAGTTAACTCTCCACTTCAACAAGCAGCAGATGAGATAAAGTTGAGTTCATTTTTCGAACTCAGTCGCAGAATTATTCCTTAATGTTATTAGTGAGTGTATTCAGAACACTAATTGAAGTGGGAATAGGCTTATGTCAATACTGATGCAAGTTGCGCCCAAAGTGCATTCATACTATTATTACACGTTACAGTTATAATACAGTTATTAATTATTTATCTAAAGCATTGCACTCTGGTTTGAGAACTCAGATAGAGAAGCACTAGTTGGGTACATAGGTGTTTTTCACTGTCTCCAAAACCACTCCCTTGTTAACTAATTCACTGCTTCCAAATAACAGACATAGTAACTGGTAAATTGAGATTTCAGACATTCTTGAATCGGCATCATTTTGCGCTGTGCTGAATTGTGGAAATGTCAGCAAAGTGAATGTGGTGTATGTGCCAATATGTTGTGCCCTGCTGTGCAAAGTTTTGAGGCAACTACACAGTGCATAAATTTCTCAGCCAGAATTCAGTCACTTGAACGAAATGATGGACGTTAAATGTAGTACACAATATAGTAATGTTCTAGTTTGGGTTTGGAGATGTCTATGGGTGGGTCTAGAGGTGTGATGGATGTGGTACTCCATAAAAGGTTGTGTGAATTATTCAAGAGAGGTTTATATACATAAACAGTATTAATCAATATGTGTATGGGCAGTTATATCTTGGCAAACATTAGGTAACCTCTCTTTCGTCTTGAGAGGAGTCTTCCTGTTAAAGGCAAGTGGAGGAATGTGAACTAAATTTAATTAGACATAAGTGATACTCGGTCAATAAATACTGCTGACAAATTGTATATCTGTGTATCATATTATCATTTTATACTAATTCACTGATGTTATGCACAACAGTAGTACTCTAGAGGAAAGTAAACTAGATTTTCTTTTACACAGTCATGGTCTACCAAGGATTGGTATTGCACACATGAGTAGATTTGCGTTACTGTTTCTTGGTAGGGGTTAGTGCAGCCAGTTTCCGTGTGCATGTATTTTTTTGTACAGTTTTGGCACTAAGTGGACCTATAGGGACGGATTATAGCATGTTTGTTTTTGATTCTTAGTTACTGCTGTGTCTCTATACTCATCAGGATTTCTCAGGAGTTAAACATTCCACATTTACACACACAGAGAGACACGCAGAAACACACATTGGTATGTTTACCAGTGCATTTTTTTTTTAATATATATGTGTCAGAGAATTTGAATACCTGAATACTGACTGTTTGAATTTATGGGTGTATTTATGCTTATAGAGAGATTGCACCCCAGTAGTCAGCTGCCTGGGGAGTGCAAGACTCTGATTACGATTCGGGACAGAGAACTGTAAATAATGGAGCTCGTCTCCCTCTGAGGTAGAGTTGCAGGGCCGTTTGCAATGTTGCTTCCCTCTATACCTCACATATATTTCTGTAGATTTCTAAAGAGGCATTTATGACTCTCTGTTGATGCACTGCTCTTAAGATTAGTACATCAGCCATATTGACACTTACCATGGTGTCGCCACCTTGTACCTGCTCTCTATCAAGGAGTCACTTTTTATTTTTACAAGTAATAATTACTTCCTAATATTAAATTAAACTATTTGCAATGATTATCAGTAATTGTTCAATTTTTCATTCATAAAAAACAAAATATCTCCCACATTGTCACACTGATGTGAAAGTCAAGCTTCTGTTCAAATTATTCTTGTGCTTGATTTTTCCTGATGAATACTAACGTTACCTCCTCCTGTTAAGTTAACTGAAAGAGTGAATGACTGCTGCAGTAATTAGGTGGGCAATTAAGATTTATATGGTCTGAGGTTTGTTTTATTGTTCATGTTTGTCTTGTTTTCATATTTCAGCAGATTGACTGAATCACGCGATCAGCAGCAATGCAGAGAAAAAGACTGAAGTTAATTGCTCCCAGTGCTCTGCTTTAGTTTCTGCTTTTGTACACACACACACACACACACACACACACACACTTACATGTCCAAACACCTCGGTTTGAATTGGAAGATTCCTTGCTCTGGGAGAAATGGAGCGATAGTAAAAGAGGTGGCCTACAGCAGCTAATCAGTCCAGATGCACAGCCTCTCAGAGCAAAGTATAAAAAAGCCAGCAGCTCAATCAATACGTGAAGAATCAGCCTCATCAGGATTATTGGCTCGACCAGCAGCTATACCCATCGTTCCAACACACATACCGTCTGGGGAAGGATAGAAGAAGAGAGGGGTATAGGAAGAACAGGGAAGAGAGGGAGATACATCATTGTTCTGAAGATGGGAGTTTGAATAGGACATGACGTTAGAAGGCAAGAAAGGCCAGTTTAGAGGTTGGTCTAAGGTTCAGGTTTAGTTGAGATCATGATTTACAGATAACGGAATGGGCATTTATGTCTTGTCAATGGATAATCTACATTTTTTTCTGTCTTTCTGGTCCACTGGAGATGTTTTTTAAAAGCAATAAAAAGGTCCAATGAAAGTTGTCTATAGAAGAATTGTATATAGAATAATTTTGCTTTTATTTTCAGAAGTCTTACATATAAGGGTTATTTAGGAACCCAACAAGCCCCCTTATTTCCAAGCCCCCTTATTTCCAGGGCTGTTGGGGGTACAAATACTGCAGATCTCAGAATTAAATAACATATCAAGATGTGGTCAGTACATTGCCAGATCGTTATACATAATGAATCTTTCTTGTACTGAATAAAGTCATAGTTATTTTGTAACCCACCCCTGAAGTGTTTCTGCATCTTTCGGAAACTTAAATTAAAATCTTCACTCTCATGGTGGAAAGGGTCTGCAGTTACCCAAGTTTGTCTGGCCAGATTTCTTACCCACACATTTTCTTAAACCTCACAGAATACTTTGTTTACACAGTCAGCTGAATTGTAGGGTGTTTGTTAAACCTGCTGTCAGTGAATTGCTTAATTTCAGTTCTTTTTGTTGGGTATCTGTCTCTTCACTAATGCTACAAGCTGATTTTGGCAGCAACCCTGTCAATTCAGACAGTTGATACGAAAATAGCCTTAAAAATCCTCCTCAGACAATGTGAGAACAGCGAGTAATTTCATTTTACAGATGCACACCAATAATATCATTGCCCTCTGGATGTTGCAATAATTTATTGTTTTGATAAAGTAAACCAGAGTCACATTACCGAGCTTCACCTTCAGCAAAGTAGGCAAAACTCTCAAGTGATCCCATATCGTTTTAATGGTAATGACATAGAGTAGAAGACTGCCGATAAATAAGTAAATGAATAAATTAAAATTGAATTAATTAAGAATTTCAGATGTCTTATTCCCACAGATTATTCAAAAATTTAGTTAGTTTAGTTTTGCTCAGGTGTAAGCACAAAAAAAAAAAAAAAACGAGCCTGTATAAGTTTAGCAGGTTAGGCGGCATTGGCTTTTCTTTTCTCCCATAGATTTTGCTCTTGTGGGTGCTGCCCTCTACTCTTCATTTTATTGAAAAAATATTTCACAGCATCGACAATAAATTTATGAAAGATTCTGTGCATTACTTGGAAGCAAAAAGGTAGCTTTGGAACTTGGGCGTCGCTTTTGTTGATGCATTTCCACGCTGTTGTACACATGGCTTGCTTCAGGGATGGCTGATGTCGCCCGAGTGTCCCTTGGAGAGTTGAAGAGTTTACTGAGGCAAACAGCTTGATTGGCCTACTGACAGATACAGTCCAACAGCTGTAGTCAGGACAGCACACTCACACCAAGGATGTGACGAACCCGGCGTCCCTGAATGTGGCAGTGAGATGACGCAGAGCTGTCTCAGTGTAAAATGCAAGCAGTTGAGTTCACAGATCAGAAAGATATATAATTGTTTCTTTTCTTTATTCTGCCTTTGTCTCTGTCGTCAAATTTCAGTTGTCTCATTAAACACTTTCTCTTTATCTCTCTGTGTATTTAATTCTCTTTCTTTGTATTCCTTTGTCTCAGTCTGCCTTTCCTCCTCTCTAATATGATTGTATAGGATAAAGAGGTGAAAACAGCAACAGAAAGAGAGATTCTGGACAGATAAAGGAAGGGAGGGGGTTGGGGAGGTTGATAATCAGCAAACAGATTTCTATGCTTATTACACTAATGATTTCATGATGTTTGATGTGGCGGCAGGGGTTGGGAGGACGTGGAAGGATAGGTGGAGGGGAGGGGGTCTCTTTCTCTCTCATGTTGATGGCGCGGCTAAATGATGGAGTAATTTGAGTGACCTCTGACTTGGGGCAGGCCCAGACGTAATTGCATGTCATTCTAGCACGGAAGAAGGGTTTTTTTTTGGGGGGGGGGGTCCACTAAATACAAAGTATCCCCCCGTCTTTCCCTCCTTTCTCGCATTTCACTTGTTTTTCTGTGTCTCCTTTTCATGTGTCCCCATCACTGTCTTGCTCTCCACCTCTTCGCCTGTCTCACCATGGCACACTACTTGAGTGTTTCCCAAAAAAAAAAACAACCCCCCAAACAAAAGAAAGATTGCATTAATTTTCAAATGATGATATTACATTAACCGCGGAGATCTCATATATCAAAACGTGAGAACTACTCCCTTACTGTATGTGCTTCATCTTAATGGTATCGCTGGATGTCAAGGGCATGGAGGAAATTAAATCGGAAAGTGCAGATAGACCAAAGAAGATATTATCTCTGGATGATTGCAGTTTTGATAGGTATTCCAGTGAATTTCATTTTCTCCGGATGGGGAGAAGATGAGTTAGCCTGCACATTTGCTCATTTTTCTTCTACATGATTTATGTGAGTTGAGTATAAAACTCTCTCCTTCTCCCCCTTTCACCCCCACCGCCTCCCCCTTTATCAGGAACATATACATGCATGCGCACACACATGCACATGGGGTAGTAAATTACTGCCTTTGAGTTGTATCTTGGCTGGGGCAGTTTACATGAGTATATGTATGCCTACTTTTTGTATGGTTGTATCTGGGCAAACTGCAGTGCATGGGGTTTTGTGTATTTGTATGCACGTGCATGTTTTAGTCCGTGTGTTTGTACTTGTGTGTCTGTATGAATACACGCGCCCGAGATAGCAGCAGAGCCATCAGCGGGAATGATTCCAGGGAGACGGGGGAGTGTCATTACTCAGACTTGTTTACATTCTAAATACGTAATGAAATCTTGTTGGTAATAATGACGGGAATAAAAGTTTGGGAAATTGTAAAAGTGGTGAAGTTTGAGAAATGAGCCCCGGCCTGTGAAATAGCATTTGGGGGCAGGAAACGACATTATTATGCAGTGCTCCTGCCTGCCTAAGACATGAAGATGAACTGCTGGCGGGCCATAAAATGCTGTTAGCCCTAGCCTGAAGTATGGCACATTGTAAAAGAGCCCTGATTCCATATTGCCATTATATATAAAAGTATAGCCATACACAACATTATTTTTCATATAAGATGAGCTAAGATACAGTGGCCCAGGCCCCCCAAATGCATACACTGATAGGCAGATTTTTTTTTCTTCCCTATAAAATATATAAATAAACATATTGCCAAGGAACCCATCTCTGCCCTGATCTTATAGACCTCGATATTAAAAACAGAAATATTGCATTTTCTAGGGGCTCTGTTTTCCCCTGTCCTCTTTTGGGTATGGGATATATCTGTGTGCTTGTTTGGGGAGGCGGTGGGAGGGGGGGAGAGGAAGAAGAGGAGATGCAGAGGAAGCCTGAGCGAAATGCAACAAATGAAAGAAAATGGAAACAGATGAAGACTTTAAAAATATAATGAGATGAATATTGAGCATATCAACTCCTGCATAAAGAGAGTAGGCGGTGTGTGTGTGTGTGTGTGTGTGTGTGTGTGTGTGTGTGTGTGTGTGGTGTGTGTGTGTGTGTGTGTGTGTGTGTGTGTGTGTGTGTGTTGATAGTGTTTATTGACAGACAATATTGGTTGCAGTGGTGCAATTAAGATTTATATCACAGTAAATGGACTGATGATGTCATTAATGATTTTTTTTCTCAAGATGTTTTATTCCAAGACATTTTAAGACATTGAGAGGTAGAAAAAAAAAGGATAACGTGTCAAAGGTCTGAGAGT
Source organism: Xiphias gladius (assembly GCF_016859285.1). Classification (NCBI taxonomy): domain Eukaryota; kingdom Metazoa; phylum Chordata; class Actinopteri; order Istiophoriformes; family Xiphiidae; genus Xiphias; species Xiphias gladius. The sequence continues at coordinate 15,772,949 of NC_053406.1, read as the reverse complement.
CTTTCTGAAAGTTGCTTTTTTTTTTTTTTTTTTAACTGAATATCTTACTGTAGGTATTCAAACGCCTGTTTTCTAATGAATAGGAACATTTGCAAGAGGGGTCGTTTGGTTTCCCCAAAAAGCGTTAGACGTTTTTGGGAGTCTGACTCTTTAAGTTTACTTGACAAACAGTGCATAGGCACATAGATAGAAGCTAACAGGACATAGACAAAGGCACCAGTCTGTCTGAAATTTTTTTTATTTGGAGAGATTGTAAGTAATTTGTCTTATCTCAGCACTAAGGAAATGAGAACTTGTAGTAGCTTTAAAGCTAATAATCTCCAGTGATGTGTGGCTACGTTTGTCAAAATTATGTAGGAGAATGTTTAAAATGATACAAAATCATTTTTGTTATTGAGTACCTGGGACTACCTTCTCTATTTTAATTTGAAATTAACTTGGAGGGTTATAAAGGATTGTGAGCAGGTAAATCCCTGAGCAGTGGATGAATATTTGGTTGCTCACCTGGTATACCTTCAAACATAAACTTAGCTACACCATCTCTATTTCTTTAATCATCATTATGAGTGCAAGTTTATGATGAGATAATACCTTTTGACTACTAGAAATCAGTCTTTATCCCTCAAAACAGTTTTATCACACACTGCATGTGCGCCAAAAACTACATTTGGAAAAGGATCTTTTTGTCTTTCTATTTAAAAATTTTTGTAGGTAGTGGCATATACGTCTCATGTTTTGTTGAGTTGTGGAGTTGTGGTAGAGATGAGATGAGCTGCACTGGCTTCTGCTCCTTTGAGCTGCCGGGAGATGATGGTTTACTGGGTCTGCCGATTCCAGATCTCAACAAATCATCTGAAGTCCAGTAGCGCTTCGCTCTCTCTCTGACCCACGGTCTCTATCTACCTCTTCATTGCTTCAGTGTCCCGCCCTCTCGTGGTCTCGTCCTCCCTTTCTCAGTTTTTGTTCATTTCTCACAAGACCTAGTAGATCGACTTGAACCTAATGTGGTTGTGAATAAATAAAACGACGGAAAGTAAGATTTTGTCAGAGAAGATGACTAGAGGTAACAGTGAGTTAAAGCAGAGAAGTGTGTTCATGTGTTGCTATTCAACATCGCTCTTGTACTTGGAGTTTTATTAGCAATGGAGTTTTATTTGTTTTTGTTTTTCTCCTGTCAGTGACTCAACTCTTGTTGTTGTATGGTCTGATAGACGGAGTAAATCATTTAGTGAGACGATATTTCGACCATCTGACCACAATCTGGCTAGAGATGGCCTGTCTGACCTTTGTTCGACCTCTCTGTGTCTACACTAACAGCCGTTTATTCAACTGCTGACCCACCTTACTTTGCTTTGTCTGGTCTGCCTCTGGCCCAATAATAATAACAATAATAGTCCGCTGGACCAGAGCATGACTACAAATAGTTGAAATTTGCTGCATGTACACAGTGTAGCATTGTTTTTACGAAGCGGAGTGAGGGTTATTTATTTTTCTAAATGGTCATGTTTATTTTTGACTAATGGGACAGAGCCTGGGCACTTAGGCTCAGCTAATAGTGTCTCAGTGTGTCTGTCATCACTGTGGTGAGGTAAGCAGCATGCTGGACTTCCTGTCACATTAAGGGTAAGAGTTAGCCTGAGTCAAGCGTGTGTGGGTATCACACCCGCTCGATTCAATGTCTGCATGTCTCTTCATGTCTACATTACGGAGTGTAGACACTGAACCCTAAACTGCACCCAATGAGCAGACTAGCTCCTTGCACAGCAGCTGTGTGTGTGCGTGCATGCGTGGGCCAGGCATGTAATTCACTTGGTTCTGTTCTCAGGTTAACAGTGGCACTATTTATACAGTGTATACTGTATAAGTACAGTCCAGTTCCTATTTGAATGGCTCTGTTACCAACCGGCCATTTAACAACAAAAGTCTCAACATTTCTACTTTATAAAACCTTCTGTCTTGATGGCTATGTCTCATCCTCTCTGTCTTTGGTCCCCTGTATGTCCATAATCTTCTCCTGCGTCATCTTTTAATTTTTTCCTCATCTTCCCTCCTCTTCAAACTCTCCCTCTTTTTCTCTGCTATATTTCCTGATCTCTGAAGAAAACATAAGCAACTTTCTGTCTGTCTTGTGTTTTGTCCCCCTATGCCTTTTTCCCCCTTTCCACACGGTGTGATAATCTAAAGCCACTCTAAGGAAAGTGCTGCTTATTTCCAACACACACTCCCACTTTACTCCTTCCAAACACAAACACGCACGCACGCACACAGGCACGCACGCACTGAGTCCTCCTCTGGGTGTCTCATGTTTGTTTGTGTGTATCGAAAAGGCACAGTTCTAATTGTGGGGCAAAGCCACTTCAGATGCAGCAGGCGCCTCTCTCCCAGTGGGGGGAACATAGATCTGCCTCTGGGGAGCACAATTAATGCCTTTTTATTGTTTACTAATGAATTACACACAGAGGAAGTGAGCATGCATGTGCAAATTAGAGTTAAAAAAAAAAAAAAAGTTTGCCGTGAAGCAAAAACATGAAATGCCATGTGTGTAATTCTTTGTGCTTTCTGTATCATTATGTTTGCTTAGTTGTGAGCAAACTTCTGAGTACTTTTTACATTAGTTGTGTTGATAATTTGATATTAATTAGCCTGTTTCAGTGTCCATTTAGTTCTGTAGGCAGGAAGTAGACACTTTTCCTGATTGTTTCTTTTTCTTTCTTTTCTGCATTCATTTAGAGAGAATAGAGCTGTAATGATTAGTCGGTTAATCAGTTTGTTGATTGACAGAAAATTAACAACTATTTTGATAATCAAACATTTGGTTTAGGCATTCGTTAAGCAAAAATGCCAAAAATTCAGTATAATAAACTGAACACGTTTGAGTTAGAACCGTTGGAGTGTCCCCAAAAAAAAAAAAAAAAAAAATTGCAGACCCTGGGTTTTTTACTATTTTCTGACATTTTTATAAACAAAAGGATTAATGAATCGATTTTAGCAACAAAATGATCTGCAGATTAATCGATAATGACAATTATTTTCAGTTACAGCCCTAAAAGGGTAATTCAGTGCACAATCACACATTGCTGTGATAATCTCTACTAAAAGCTTACTCCTATCATTCCTGTCAAGGCGACTGTTTTTTCCATTTAGAGGTGATAGGAAGCAGTTGCTGTGACATCACTGCTGAGTTGCTTGAAAGTTTTAACAGCGACAGACATTGCAGCAGCAGTATCATATCTTGTGTGATTCAGTGTTGTATTACCCTTAATGAGCTGGGAGCACCGTGTGTGTGTGTTCGTTTGTGTGTGTGTGTGTGTGTGTGTGTGTGTGTGTGTGTGTGTGTGTGTAAGTGTGTGTGTGTGCGCGCCTGCATTTAGGATGCATTGACTTAAACATGCCTCAAGGCCAACGTAAACAAATGCTAATGTAATTACTGAGGGGGCATCGTAATAAACTGTAACTAAGATGATTGCACAGCACAAACAGGTTAGTTAAGCCGTGATGTGTTATTGCTTGAAATGACTGGTTGTACCAAGACTGATTTGTGTGCCGTTCTAATTGTTCAGCAGGCTAAGCCGTGTACCATTCAAATGGGTTCGAATCCTACCCAGGACATTTATTTTCTGGCATGTAATTCCTCCATTTGCTGTAAAACTGTTGTTGTAAAGGCAACTTGTAAAGGCAAAGATGCCAAAAATCAAGAAAAAATAGACCGAAATGTTCCCTAATCAGTTCTTCATAAAGGGGAATGGAAGGTGTATGTGCATATGTCTGTGTGTGGGTGAAGGCCTCAAGTGTTCTTCCTCGTCTCCGGCATAATAGTGATTGGTAATTTCAGCTGTCAAGCATTGCGAGTCAAGATGAGCGTGATCCACAATGTCATCTGCTACACGGGATACTCATGCACGCACACACATACAGGCGCACACAGACGCACACAGACGCGCACACACACACACACACACAGACACACAGTCACACAGACACACAGACACACAGACACACAAACACACACACATCCATGTTGCATTAAGTGTGTCATTCCGTGTCTGTGCAGTGCCTTGATGTGCGTTCCACCTAGGATACAGCACCCTGACATCGCTACATTAAAGGGGGTCATTATATTTCCCCGACTGCCACCGAAAAGTGACGTTTTTACAAAGTGACAAGTTTACAGTTTGATAAATCAGATTTTTTGCGGTGGGTGGGGTGGGGAGCCAGGAGAAGGAATGGTGGGAGGAAGAGCCCTGTTATCTGTGGAGGAGGAGGAGGGAGGAAGCGCTGCCTGTCAGCGACGCCCCGGCCCTGTCGTCTAAATGATGCTCCCAGGCAGCGGATTCAGATCCCATCCCCATTAGCATTTAATTTCTCTCTAATCCTACACACAGTCTCCGCTGCTGCATGGTAACGAGGGCCGCTGTGCCTCCGCAGCGCTGAAAAACCTCCGAGAGCAATCTGCTGGGTGCTCGCCTTTTATAGCTCCACGCCCTGTTGTAGCCATCATTTTTCCTTGACAATTAAGACCCTTAAATCTAATAGCAGTGATATTGGAATTACAGCAAGGCCCTTTTGAGGGCATGTCAGGAAAAAGGGCTGCACCTCCCAATACAGCTGTCAAAGCACAAGGCCCTCCCCCCCGTTCATGCCCACTAAGCGTTTCTGATGCGTGCACGTGCAAACACATGCACGTACACGTACATGCACACAGACAGACACAGACACAGACACACACAGACACACACATGATGGGAAGGGGAATATGTTGAGTTTGGCTGTGATCTTTGTAAAATGTGCTCTCTGTGCCCTCTTATCCAACTCTCAAAAGACTTGTTACAGCAGCTTTTGTTTTCTCTCTTCTCCTCTCCCTTCTCTCCCTCTGTCTCTCTTTGTCTCTAAATTTCTCTTCATCTCTTCCTCATTGATTCTCCCTGGTGTGTCAGAGATGTTGTTGCTTTCTGTTTTTCACTTGCAAGGTTTTTACAGATGAGTAGACTAGTAGCAGGGAGAAGTTGTCCCCCGGTGCTCCATGAGGACAGTTTAAGGGAACAGTCACTGTAACGGTTGCAGTTAAAGATTGTCATGGGTAAAATATACTTCAGCCAAAGAGACGCAACAGTTTTAGAGCTAGGTCACGCAGATAACGTTGTTTTAGTGTGGACGCTGGCTGCCCTGTCATGGACTGTGCTTTGTGATATCTCAGGCAGCAGGCTGGCAAAGTAAGCAGGTAGATAATCCTTTAATTGGACGATTTGGAAAGCCTTTGAGTTAACAAGTGTGTCCCCTGCTTAATGTGCCCTCAAGCAACACACTGAGCCCCTAACAGCTCTAGGCTCTATTCTGTAGCTGCCCGACCTCTGACCAAGAAAAATAAGAAACTCTGTGTAGGAGCAAATTAAAATATCACGTTATTATTGTTGACTAATTATCTGTATTATTTTATCTCTTTGTCTGTCACTCTTCCGCAGACTCCAGCCGAGCAGGCTAAAGTTCGAATGCATATGGTCCTGCAGGCTGCAGGTAAGTGGTCGATAATTCTGTTTCTCTTTTTGTCACAGTGTGGTTCAGAACAAGGGCCATGGTCTTGTCACTTTCCAGTTGTGGTCACTCACTTATTCAGGGATACTACCTTGCAGGCAGTGTGTGAGAATACTTTGTAGAGCAGCTTCAGTCTGTAGTCCGCCTCACTGTCCTGAATCACATGCTAGTGGCATGGCTCTAGATAGGGCTGTCGGCTGGTCCGTCAATCCACCACTTTTCCTATGTCACCTATCAATTTGTTCAACTGCATGTGCTTTCTCTTATAAACAACCCACGTGATATCACCTAGGGCTATGCAGTATAAAAAGAATTTCAATGTAAATATATGTGGACATAAAGTACAACAACTTATGAATTTAACTTTTATACATATACAGCGGCATGAAAAAAGTTTGGGCACCCCTGGTCAAATTTCTGTTACTGTAAATGGTTAAGTGAGTAGAAGATGAACCGATCTCAAATAGGCACGAAGTTAAAGGTGAAATGTTCTTTTCAACATTATGAGCAAGATTAGTATATTAAATTTGTTTTGTACACGTTTAGAGTGAAAAAAAAAGAAAAGAAACACCTTACAAAAGTTTGGGCACCCCAAGAGATTTGAGCGCTCTCTCAACTTTTACCAAGGTCTCAGACCTTAATTAGTTTGTTAGGTCTATAACTTGTTCACAACCATTGTTGGGAAAGGCCAAGTGATGCAAATTTCAAAGCTTTATAAATACTCTGACTCCTCAAACCGTATCCCAACAATCAGCAGCCATAGGCTCCTCTAAGCAGCTGCCTAGCTCTCTGAAATTTAAAATAATTGATGCCCACAAAGCCGGAGACGGCTATAATAAGATAGCAAAGCGTTTTCAGTTAGCCGTTTCCTCAGTTGGTAATGTAATTACGAAATTGCAATGGTGGAGGTTAAGTTGAGGTCTGGAAGACCAAGAAACTTTCAGAGAGAACTGCTGGCAGGATTGCTAGGAAGGCAAATCAAAACCCCTGTTTGACTGCAAAAGACCCTCAGGACGATTTAGCAGACTCTGGAGTAGTGGTGCGCTGTCCTACTGTGCTGTGATATCTGCACAAATATGACCTTCATGGAAGAATCATCATAAGAAAACTTTAACTGCGTCCTCACCAAAAAATTCAGCATCAAAAGTTTGCAAAGGAACATCTAAACAAGCCTAATGCATTTTGGAAACAAGTCTTTTGGACTGATTAAATTAAAATAGGACTTTTTGGCCGCGATGAGCAAAGGTATGTTTGAAGAAAAAAGGGGCAAAATGCCGTGATAAGAATACCTCTCCAACTATTAAGCACGGGGGTGGATTGATCATTCTTTGGGCTTGTGGTGCAGCCACTGGCACAGGGAACATTTCACTGGTAGAGAGAAGAATGGATTCAATTAAATACCAGCAAATTCTGGGAGCAAACATCACACTGTCTGTAAAAAAGATGAAGTTATAAGAGAATAGCTTCGACAGCAGGATAATGACACTAAAATCCACATCGGACCACCACAAGAGGTGCAAGCTGAAGGTTTTGCCATTGCCCTCACAGTCCCCCGACCTAAACATCATGGAAAAGCTATGGATAGACCTCAAAAGAGCAGTGCATTTAAGAAGGCCCAAGAATCTCACAGAACTAGATATCTTTTGCAGGAAGAATGGGTGAAAATCCCCTAAACAATAACTGAAAGACTCTTAGCAGCTACAAAACGTGTTTACAAACTGTGATACTAACCAAAGGAGGTGTTACTAAGTACTGACCATGCAGGCTGCCCAAACTTTTGTTTTGGGGCCTTTTCCTTTTTTGTTATTTTGAAACTGTAAAAGACGAAAATAAAAAAGTAATCTTGCTTAAAAATATTAACGAAATGTGTCATCTTTAACTTTATGCCTTTTGGAGGTCAGGTCATCTTATACTCACTTAGCTATTCACAGTAACAGAAATTTTGACCAGGGGTGCTCAAACTTTTTCATGCCACTGTAGAGGACAGGACGCTTGTCCAGTTTTATACTGTGAACATTTAGTGCAAGTATGAGTGCCACCGGCACACTAACATGGCCCTAGGCTTGAGGGTGCTGACTTTCATCCCCAAACCTGAGGTCACCAGTGACTCTGTCCATGAAACCAGGACAGCCTAATACCTGAGCACTGCATAATGTACACAATGTTCCAATGATAAAATGTGTAAAGCCTGGTTCATCTAGTTACTGTTTTAGAAAAATTGGTAAATAAAAAATGTGTGAATATCAAGATATATATTGTAAATCGGGGAATATAGAAAAATAATGTAAAGACCTTATTTTTTACCACCACCAATGACATTTTGGGAATGAGCCACAGTCTCATATATGTACACTCCGTTGTGGACCTGGACGGGTTTAATGGTTGTTTTCCCACACATGGACTCTCAGCACCATTCCCTGCACACACCAGCACAATCTCACACACATCGACAAATGCATACACACACACACACACTACCACTCTCTGCTTTGAGTGCTTCTGGGCCCATATTCACTGCAGCTTTATTTCAAACACTCCTCCCAATTCATAAGTCATAGATGTCACCATGCACACGGTGTATATATTCCAGTGTGTATTCGAGGGGTAGAGTTGCGAGCCAGATGTGACAGGCAGAGATTGACTGTGGAGAAAGATGTCTCCATGTTTACAGTCATGCACACATGCACACGCGCACACACACACACACACACACACACACACACACACACACACACACACACACACACACACACACACACACACACACACACACGGCCAAGCACTTCAGAACAGGGCTCTAATTTCACCACAGGAAATATATGAAAGTACCAGGCATCTATACATCATTTCCAAAGCACCCAGCAGCTATACACTTACTTCACTTAAGACTTGTTCAGCCCTACTGTGGGCCAAATAACAACGCCACCATACCCTGCTGTGATTTCACTGATTTGAACTTTGTGAGGCACATTTTACATACTTCATCATACTTTGAATTGACTCTATGTACATGAGGGAATTTGAGATTTCTTGGAGTGGGAACAATTTAGGTTTTGTTTTACAATCAATTTTGCTCAAATATGTTTTCTGATGTGTGTCAGACACCCCCCACTCCCTGCCCTGCTACCTCAAGGCTAATGTTGTACTAATAATGATGAGGCATCATAAAATTGAGCATGTGGCTTTGAGTGCAGTGGCCAAGACGGGTGCAGACACAGGCCCAGGGCCAGACGCAGGGTTAGAGGAGAAGGTTTAATGTGCTGGTCATGTCTCTGGTTTTCCTCTCTTTCCTGGAGGCTTCTAAAAAACAGGTTTATGGCCCAGTCAAAGATTGTCTTCACCAGAGAGCCCAGGCTGGCCTGGTGCATGTGATCATATCGCTAATAACAACCTACAGTAAAATGCAAATGGACAACAGATTTTAACTCAATAAAATAATTTAAATTTGGTACTTATCATTTTATTTTTGCCTTGTTTTCTGCTGCTTTTCCTCCATTTTGCGAGTAGCTATTGAGTGTCCTCGCTAATTTATACCATGTTATCATGATAACAAATATTGGGGATATCTTTTTTTCTCAAGTCCTCTGACCCAGTGGCCGTTAAGTCCCTTGCTGCCAAATCTTCTAAATTCATCCGTCTCACATCTCTACTTTTTCTCCTGTCCCCCTCTGTCTTACTGTCTTTGTTCCAGGGTTGTTAGCGGACAGAGTGAGATAGGGATGGAAAGAGGGAGGGATAGAGGGCGAGAAGGAAGCAGCAGATGTTGGGAGGTTTTGTGAATGTTAATGTCCTGACGTAGCTGTGGAGCTTAAGCCTCCTCCTCCTCCTCCTTCTTCCCTCCGTTCCTCTCTGAGCGCCCGCCAGGCTTTCTCTCTCGGGGTCTCCTGACATCCTTAAAGCCCGCGGCTCTCCTCTCCTCTCCTCTTCTCTGCTCTCTTCCACCTCTTTCTCTCCCATCCCCTCCCTCTCTCCCTCCTTTTGTCCGTCTATGGACTCTCTCTAGTCAGTAGAGAGCAGATCATCCCATGGCTAAAGCGGCTCAGGCCTTTGTGTCGGGGGGCTCTGTGGACCTGTAATGAGCCCCCTCGGCTGGCCCGCTGGCCTGCTTAGCGCTCACTGGGGGCTTTGAGTTTGTGTGTGTGTGTGTGTGTGTGTGTGTGTGTGTGTGTGTGTGTGTGTGTGTGTGTGTGTGTGTGTGTGTGTGTGTGTGTGTGTGTGTGTGTGTGTGTGTGTGTGTGTGTGTGTGTGTGTGTGTGAGGGATGAGGAGGTGAGAGGAGGAGGGCAACACTGGCCCCCAATGAAAGAGCTGGATGGATATGTTTATGGGTCACTTCCTTCTTGGCCTACATATCAAACTCACACACACAGACAGAGACACACACACACACTACACACACACACTGACACACACACCACACACACACACACACACACGGCCAAGCACTTCAGAACAGGGCTCTAATTTCACCACAGGAAATATATGAAAGTACCAGGCATCTATACATCATTTCCAAAGCACCCAGCAGCTATACATTTACCTCACTTAAGACTTGTTCAGCCCTACTGTGGGCCAAATAACAACGCCACCATACCCTGCTGTGATTTCACTGATTTGAACTTTGTGAGGCACATTTTACATACTTCATCATACTTTGAATTGACTCTATGTACATGAGAGAATTTGAGATTTCTTGGAGGGGGAACAATTTAGGTTTTGTTTTACAATCAATTTTGCTCAAATATGTTTTCTGATGTGTGTCAGACACCCCCCACTCCCTGCCCTGCTACCTCAAGGCTAATGTTGTACTAATAATGATGAGGCATCATAAAATTGAGCATGTGGCTTTGAGTGCAGTGGCCAAGACGGGTGCAGACACAGGCCCAGGGCCAGACGCAGGGTTAGAGGAGAAGGTTTAATGTGCTGGTCATGTCTCTGGTTTTCCTCTCTTTCCTGGAGGCTTCTAAAAAACAGGTTTATGGCCCAGTCAAAGATTGTCTTCACGAGAGAGCCCAGGCTGCCTATGTGATCATATTTGCTAATAGAAATGTAAAATAATAATAGATTTGAACTTAATAAAATAATTTAATTGGTACTTATCATTTTATTTTTTGTCTTTGCTTTTCTGCTGTTTTCCCATTTTATATGTTATTGAGTAACTTCGCCATTCTATAATTATGTTATCATCATGATAATGTAAATATTGGGGATATCTTTTTTTTTCAAGTCCTCTGACCCAGTGGCCAAGTAAGTCCTTGCCAAATCTTCTAAATTCAATCTATTCTTCACACCTCTACTTTTTTCTCTGTCCCCTCTTGTCCATTGTCTTTGTTCCAGGGAAGTTGTTAGTGATGAAAGGAGACATAGGATGGAAAGAGGAGTGGATAGAGGTTATAGGCTTAGCTACAGATGCTGGGAGTACTTTGTGAATGTCCTGGATCGCAGCTGTGAGCTGGGTTCTCCTCCTCCTTCCTCCTCCGTCTCGCCAGGCTCTGACGTCCTCTCCTTTTGTCCGTCTATGGACCTCTCTAGCTTGGGAGAGCAGATCATCCCATGGCTGGGGCCCAGACCTGTAATGAGCCCCCGGCTGGGCCTGCTGGCCTGCACATGCCTGCTACTGGGGCTTAGAGTTTGTGTGTGTGTGTGTGTGTGTGTGTGTGTGTGTGTGTGTGTGTGTGTGTGTGTGTGTGTGTGTGTGTGTGTGTGTGTGTGTGTGTGTGTTGTGAGGGATGAGGAGGTGAGAGGAGGAGGGCAATGACTGGCCCCTCAATGAAAGAGCTTGATGGATATGTTTATGGGGTCAGTTTCCTTCTTGGCTTACATGTCAAACCACATACAGACAGTATTTAACACACACACACTGCTAACTCATATTTCTAAGACAAGTCCTAATTCTATTAATGTCAATAATATATACGTCATTATTTGTAAGTAATATATATATATTCTTTACATATAAAAAAGGCCTTATCATTGTCATTATATTTATGAAATATAAACATTTTAAAAATCATTACATAAAATAGCATCCTAATTTTGACCCACATTATCATTTCCATTCAAAAATATTTGGATCTTCTTAAAGATGCTTGTTACTGCAGTTGCAGTAATAGTTAAAATTGTTGGAGAGAGTAGGTCAGAATTGAAATGTGTTTCTACTTAATAAAAGGCATAAAAAATAGGAATACTTTACTACTCATTCTTTAATTTCTTTGATTAGTTGATTTTGTTTCGACTGCCTGTCCCGCCCAGGCTGCTTCACACTTTCTCCACTAGGCCAGCTTGCAGAGAATCCTGTGATTCATGTGAAACTTGAATTTGATTGGACCATATTAATGTATTTCATGAAAAGCAGCGGTGTCCCTACTATGTAACACCCTCAGTATGTTTGATTCTGCTCTCTTTCTCCTTTGTCTTCAAAACCTGAGAGTGAGCACCTACAGAGCGACCTCTTTCACTGTTTGTCACTAAAACATGTTTCTTGTTATTCTGTACCGTTGCCGTGTCTCTTGAGACACACCGGATACTCAAATACATCACAAATATACATGTAGCGGTCCTCCTACTTTGAAAACCGAAGCACTCACAAAAGAAAATACTTTCATTCATGCACACACACACACACACACACACACACACACACACACACACACACACACACACACACACACACACACACACACACACACACACACACACACACACACACACACACACACACACACACACACACTGCAACCATGACACCCTTACATGTGTATTAAGGTCTTTTCTTTTCAGCCACTTGCTTGGTTCTTGGCTCTTTTCATAGCGGTGTCCATCTCCACTCAAATGAGCATGAGCGCTGTTCGCGGCAGCGGGCCTCTCCTTATCCACACATCAATGGGGAGTGTTTGCAGAACACCCACTAAGGACCTGGAGGCCAGGGGTCATCAAAACCGCCGTCTTCTCCCCATTTGAACTTTTGACAGCAGCAAAACAAACAGTCCTTAAGATCTCATCAGAGGCTTGAACTTGGCAGGGGCTCACTGGTGTGAGTTAACTTTTTCTGTGGGTTTGCCACTTTGACACCTGGCTGAGGTTGGTATGAAGAAATGTGTTAATTTGGACTACATATATTTACTATTGTAATAAGAGCTGTAATACAGCCCAATATTTGCTTTATAACTAAAGCTACACAATTACAATTTCAATATTTACTACTATATACTGCCGTAGTATAGTTCATAGTTTTTCAATGGTAAAAGTCTCAAATGACCTCGAAATGAAGTCATTACGATGCTGCACAGAATCTCCTACCTAAAAATCTGGGATAGAGTAAATTCGTTGCCGTTATGTAAACTGGATTAATATGGCACATTTACACTACTTCTCTTTCCTAACATTATTTCTGAGAATATGAACAAGTGCAGAAATTCACAAGTAATATTCAGCAAAATAAACACATTTAGATATCCTAAATGATTAAACCTCAGTCATTTTTTTGTGTTGTTTAAAGGATTTCATATTGTAGGAAGGCTTAAATTGCTGTTTTATGCCAGCTGCCTATGCAAAGTAGCAGTGTTTAAGTACTTTTAATATCAGTAATACTGTAATGGCAAGCAGTGCTGCCGCCCAATAAATCTGTGTTACAGATCAGGCATTAATGCAGTTTAAAAAGTCCCCCAGTATTTAAACCAGCAATAAAAGCCCATCCTAAAGTTAAGAGAGAAAAAAAAAAGAAGTTAATATCGTGATGTCATGTAATATATATTTTTTAGGGGGGCAGAATGTTTTCTTTGCATTTTTTTTCAAGAAAGCTGAGAAGAGAGAACGATGTCTTTTCTCTGTCTTTTCTGCAAGTCTGTGATGTTGCTATTTGGTTTATGAGCAAGTCTTTATGAGTGTGTGTCTCTCCTGTTTGTGTTTGTGATTTTCTGTCTGTTTATATCTCCTCTTTGATTGAGTGACAGACATAAAGAGGCAAAGGGAGGTCGTGACCAGCCAAGCTTATCAGCATCATGCGATAGGACTAATTCTTCCACAGTAAATATGGGGTATTAGGCTTCTCTTTCGCAGCAGGGGTCCTAAAGACGGACAGACAGACAGAGAGACACACACACACACACACACACACAAACCAATTCTCTATGGCTCTCCGCTTCTTTCCTCTGTCTTCCTTGTGCTTCCAGTTCCTGTTGTCCCTCCCACCGCCCCAGCCCACCCCCTTAGACCCTGACAGATGTGTGCTGAACAGACCACATACATGGAGGGTGTCACCTTACCCCCTCTGGAACTAAAGGGCTAATGCGCCACATTTAGGAGGCTACTGCCCTTTGTTCTGCGAGGATAAGAGGTGACTGGGACAGGGGACTGAGACAAGACCATACTTCTTTACATGGCTCAAGTCTCTTGGTTTATTTCACTGGCTTGCCCGCGTTTTTTTTTTTCTCGCTATGAATTTGTTTTCCTCTGTTCTCATTCTTACAATTCTTTTTCTCTCTTTTTCCCTTCTTTACTTTTATTGCCATCTCCCTAAGATTTAGCAGTCATCACTGGAATGCAGCGCAGGATTTGTTAGACAGTGAATAACAGTTATCACACATTATCCAAATTCATCACATCACTGTCACTCGGGTTGTAGCACCAATTTTTTTGTGTGACATGACTAAGGTTATTGTCACAAACACCAGTCAGCGATGACCTTCATCTCAAAGGGGATTTTCTTCAAGGGAATTACCCAGTAATAAGTTGTAATTACCTTTTCTCCTTGCTAAATGTGTTACTGAAACAACAACAGCAGCACACTGCTTAACTATGAGCAGTTTGAACTGAAACGAGGGCTTTTGTTGTAATTAGAATGGAGGGTTTTTTAGCCAAAAGATCGTAAACAACTTGATGCCAGCTTTTTTAAAGAATGCGATTATTTTGTTGTGAGGGTCAGGGATTCTTTTTTTTTAATGTACTGGTTTCACTCGCTGTATTACTGCTGTTGAATTTTGATTTTCTGATTTCCTGTAAAGGCTCAGTCAGAGATCAGAACAGGCAGAATAAATTATGACTCAAGTAGTTTAATGATTAGAGCAGCCTGGTCCATAGAGAAGATTGGCAAATATTATCCTGCAGCACTTTTAAACACCAGTTTTAAAAGCCTCCACTTAACAAATCAGCAAAGATGCTTCCAGGTTATATTCATTATAGGGATTTAGTTTGATAGTCATTTTGGCTTCCTTTTTGTGTGTGTGTGTGTGTGTGTGTGTGTGTGTGTGTGTGTGTGTGTGTGTGTGTGTGTGTGTGTGTGTGTGTGTGTGTGTGTGTGTGTGTGTGTGTGTGTGTGTGTGTGTGTGTGTGTGTGTGTGTGTGTGTGTGTGTGTGTGTGTGTGTGTGTGTGTGTGTGTGTGTGTGTGTGTGTGTGTGTGTGTGTGTGTGTGTGTGTGTGTGTGTGTGTGTGTGTGTGTGTGTGTGTGTGTGTGTGTGTGTGTGTGTGTGTGTGTGTGTGTGTGTGTGTGTGTGTGTGTGTGTGTGTGTGTGTGTGTGTGTGTGTGTGTGTGTGTGTGTGTGTGTGTGTGTGTGTGTGTGTGTGTGTGTGTGTGTGTGTGTGTGTGTGTGTGTGTGTGTGTGTGTGTGTGTGTGTGTGTGTGTGTGTGTGTGTGTGTGTGTGTGTGTGTGTGTGTGTGTGTGTGTGTGTGTGTGTGTGTGTGTGTGTGTGTGTGTGTGTGTGTGTGTGTGTGTGTGTGTGTGTGTGTGTGTGTGTGTGTGTGTGTGTGTGTGTGTGTGTGTGTGTGTGTGTGTGTGTGTGTGTGTGTGTGTGTGTGTGTGTGTGTGTGTGTGTGTGTGTGTGTGTGTGTGTGTGTGTGTGTGTGTGTGTGTGTGTGTGTGTGTGTGTGTGTGTGTGTGTGTGTGTGTGTGTGTGTGTGTGTGTGTGTGTGTGTGTGTGTGTGTGTGTGTGTGTGTGTGTGTGTGTGTGTGTGTGTGTGTGTGTGTGTGTGTGTGTGTGTGTGTGTGTGTGTGTGTGTGTGTGTGTGTGTGTGTGTGTGTGTGTGTGTGTGTGTGTGTGTGTGTGTGTGTGTGTGTGTGTGTGTGTGTGTGTGTGTGTGTGTGTGTGTGTGTGTGTGTGTGTGTGTGTGTGTGTGTGTGTGTGTGTGTGTGTGTGTGTGTGTGTGTGTGTGTGTGTGTGTGTGTGTGTGTGTGTGTGTGTGTGTGTGTGTGTGTGTGTGTGTGTGTGTGTGTGTGTGTGTGTGTGTGTGTGTGTGTGTGTGTGTGTGTGTGTGTGTGTGTGTGTGTGTGTGTGTGTGTGTGTGTGTGTGTGTGTGTGTGTGTGTGTGTGTGTGTGTGTGTGTGTGTGTGTGTGTGTGTGTGTGTGTGTGTGTGTGTGTGTGTGTGTGTGTGTGTGTGTGTGTGTGTGTGTGTGTGTGTGTGTGTGTGTGTGTGTGTGTGTGTGTGTGTGTGTGTGTGTGTGTGTGTGTGTGTGTGTGTGTGTGTGTGTGTGTGTGTGTGTGTGTGTGTGTGTGTGTGTGTGTGTGTGTGTGTGTGTGTGTGTGTGTGTGTGTGTGTGTGTGTGTGTGTGTGTGTGTGTGTGTGTGTGTGTGTGTGTGTGTGTGTGTGTGTGTGTGTGTGTGTGTGTGTGTGTGTGTGTGTGTGTGTGTGTGTGTGTGTGTGTGTGTGTGTGTGTGTGTGTGTGTGTGTGTGTGTGTGTGTGTGTGTGTGTGTGTGTGTGTGTGTGTGTGTGTGTGTGTGTGTGTGTGTGTGTGTGTGTGTGTGTGTGTGTGTGTGTGTGTGTGTGTGTGTGTGTGTGTGTGTGTGTGTGTGTGTGTGTGTGTGTGTGTGTGTGTGTGTGTGTGTGTGTGTGTGTGTGTGTGTGTGTGTGTGTGTGTGTGTGTGTGTGTGTGTGTGTGTGTGTGTGTGTGTGTGTGTGTGTGTGTGTGTGTGTGTGTGTGTGTGTGTGTGTGTGTGTGTGTGTGTGTGTGTGTGTGTGTGTGTGTGTGTGTGTGTGTGTGTGTGTGTGTGTGTGTGTGTGTGTGTGTGTGTGTGTGTGTGTGTGTGTGTGTGTGTGTGTGTGTGTGTGTGTGTGTGTGTGTGTGTGTGTGTGTGTGTGTGTGTGTGTGTGTGTGTGTGTGTGTGTGTGTGTGTGTGTGTGTGTGTGTGTGTGTGTGTGTGTGTGTGTGTGTGTGTGTGTGTGTGTGTGTGTGTGTGTGTGTGTGTGTGTGTGTGTGTGTGTGTGTGTGTGTGTGTGTGTGTGTGTGTGTGTGTGTGTGTGTGTGTGTGTGTGTGTGTGTGTGTGTGTGTGTGTGTGTGTGTGTGTGTGTGTGTGTGTGTGTGTGTGTGTGTGTGTGTGTGTGTGTGTGTGTGTGTGTGTGTGTGTGTGTGTGTGTGTGTGTGTGTGTGTGTGTGTGTGTGTGTGTGTGTGTGTGTGTGTGTGTGTGTGTGTGTGTGTGTGTGTGTGTGTGTGTGTGTGTGTGTGTGTGTGTGTGTGTGTGTGTGTGTGTGTGTGTGTGTGTGTGTGTGTGTGTGTGTGTGTGTGTGTGTGTGTGTGTGTGTGTGTGTGTGTGTGTGTGTGTGTGTGTGTGTGTGTGTGTGTGTGTGTGTGTGTGTGTGTGTGTGTGTGTGTGTGTGTGTGTGTGTGTGTGTGTGTGTGTGTGTGTGTGTGTGTGTGTGTGTGTGTGTGTGTGTGTGTGTGCGATAAGGAGGTCAACAGAAAATGAATCAACCATTATTAATCGTTGTAAATTGAATAGCTTTGTGTTTTAGACAGTTGTTGAGACAAAATAAGACATCTGAAGACGTCTTGTTTGGCATTTTTCACTGTATTCTGGCATTTCATAGACCAAAAATGTAATCGATCAGTTGAGAAAATAATCATCAGTGGCTGATCTTAAATCATCCACTATTCGATGCATGAGTAGGTGTCGTCTCCGTTTTTATTTTGTTGTGAGTTATCCTTGTTTCAGTAATAGTTGGCATTTTTTCTGAGACTGAAGGTCTTGGGTCTTAGAGTACTCATCAAAATAGTGTACAACTTTCTTTGCCTTACTTTAGGGAACAATATATACTGTACTAGAGAGAGGATGTTAGCCACTTAGAGTAAATTCCCTGAGTCTGTGTATGTGTGCGAGAAAGAGAAAGAGAGGGAGAGTGAGAGATTGAGAAGGCTTTGTTTTTCTTCTGTGGGCAGATTTCAAACAGCATCTGGTGAGCTCTTGAAAAAGACCATTATGAGTATGTTCAAATCCAAACTGAATCATTTTTGCGCCCTCCTTCCTCCTCCCTCCTTTTTCTCTCCTCCTTGTTGTCGGTGTTTGGAGACACATGGTGATATCATTCCCTCCTCCCTCCCTCCCTGCGTCTCTCTCTCTTTCTCTCTGTTTCTCACTCTCTCTCTCTCCTCTCAACATGTAGACATTTCCATAACAGAAAAAGAATATTTTTAATTTGCTGCTTTCCATAATTTTGCAACATATGGTATAAACGATTTTGATGCAAATGTATGTGCTAATTATTTGCAGACGAGCCTTAAACAGGCCAGCCATTGAAGTGGAATGAAAGCAAATTTGCAATCACCTTAAATTTTTCTAACCATTTACTGTTAAGTAAACTTTGCTAAGTAATTTAATTACCTTGGAGCGCTGGCAGGCACTCGGGGCTTTTTGGGAGGGGGCGGAGGGGGTGGAGAGGGGGGATGAATTTAAAGAATGCAGAGTGAGAGAGATGAAAAGGGAAGAGTAAAGCCAGTGTATACTGCTAACAAGAGTATTATTGAATTCTCACCATGTGGAAAGCAGTAGTGGAAAATATTTTATTGCCAGGGCACCTTTGTACGAGAGAGGCGGGGAAGAGATGGGAATCTTTTAACAAGTTGTCCTGTGACATTATGCAGTTTTCAAGGATTGGAACATCTCTTAAGTTTGTGTGTTTGTAAATATTTCTGCAGGGATGTAATGGATGTAGCTGATTGGCCCTGGAGTAGACAGAAATGGATTGCAGCAAAGTGTAGACCTGTACATTCCTGACTCCATGAGTTGTTATAATCTCTACCCGCTGACACACTCTTCTTCATGTTAAGGCCAGGGCTTCACAATAAGGCCAAAACTGTGATCACCTTTTCCCTAATACTGTGGTCATTACTGTTAATTATGACTGTTGTTCTCAGGGAAATTTATGTGGAAATTCAGAGGGATTTTATAGTGTGGGAACATGGCTCACGAGAAGAAGCTCCCCGTTTCAAATATTTGTCTCATGTTTTATAGTTTTACGACACTGAATCCAAGTAGGTTAAATAAGGCTTTTTTGACCCTGATCATCTGAAATATGAGTGTAAAAAAAAAAAAAAAGTGTAAACATCTCTACAATGTGATCTAAATGAATTACAAATATAAATGTCTGTGTAAGTATTCACTGCCTGTAATAGGAAACACTTGAATCAATCCAGATCACCTGTGTTGAAATTTCATTCAACTTGTTTTTGTGGTTTAAATCAGCCAAAACATCGTCAGCTGACAATACAGTAGATTTAGCCTATCTGTACCTTGTTGTGCTCTGGTGTCCTCTTGCAGCCCAGAAACACGGAGGTGAAGTGCATTCGAAATTCCAAATTGTTCAATTGGTGTGTCCCTAGTGTGTCTGTGCGCTATGATAGACTGGCAGCTTGTCCAGGACGTGTCCCTGCCTTCTGCCCCTCCCCCTGCGACCCTGAAAACGAATAAGGAGATATAGGAAATGGATGGATGGACGTTCAGCGTTCCTGCTATAGATGGATGGGGATGGGTTGCTGCAGTAACCTTGGCCTTCGTACACTCCTCATCACACCGGATTCTTCTGATGGCTCTTTAGGTGATTGAATTGATTGGTTGTATTGCTTTAAAGGACAACAACAACTCCAAGGTGTGTTTGATGTCACTTAGACTCCAAATAAAATATTTACTTGTTACAGACACTCGCTCATTTTGGCTAAAATAATGCTGTGTTTACCTTTTTAACAGCAGCAACAGCAGCTGATATTTATGTTAGCAGTTGTGCTACATCCATGCATAATTGAGCCACAGGGAATGGCAGATGTAAATACAGAAAAATGGGATGAATGATGTAGCCAAGACTCATGTGATTGCATGCAGTACTACATGTGAATAATGGAGGAATTTTTGATTTAATTGTAGTGGGTCGAGGGTAACATTTTGACGTATTAATGTGCGCTATATAAATGTACATTTAGTGTCTTTACCACAGCAAAACCAGTTAAAAGTTTATAAGATGTTCCTCAGGCATTCTCAGGCAGAGCAAGGAGAAAGTTATATTAAAACAATATGTTGTATTGGCCTAAAATGCTGACTGTTTCAAACTCGCAGGGTGGAAAGAATAAAAACAGAATATACCTGGTTTCCTATATTGACAGTAAACTGAAAATACACAGTATTCTCACATAATAAAAGTACCAACACAAGAAAAAGCTATCACAATGATAACAAAATGCTAATCATGAAAATAAAAACACATGCAGTACATGCAGATCAAATCATAACATGCAGCCCAACCCAGCATGCGCCCCCCCCCCCCCGTTCCCGTGGTCAGCTTTCACATCTACAAGAGCACCTTACTACGTTTATTCACTTACTCTGCCGAGATTTAGATGAGAAGTAAGAATGATTCCCCACTCACTCCACGCAACGCGGGACTGGTCCACACAACAACCAAAGAGGAGGTGTCGAAAGTTCAAAAATTTTAGACTTGTGCAAATGAGGGCGAAATTCGCCTGCTGGCAAAGCAGCAAAGCACAAAAAACTTAAAATGAAAAAGCAATGCAGCAGTGGACCAGTAATTTTAGCGTTTTATCTGCTGTGGATACATGTCTACGGAGGAGATCTTTTGTACTTTCTGGGATCGCTCCTTTCTAGTCTCTGGCCTCGAGGATTCCAGATAAAAACAAAACCGAAGTGCTGCGTGGCATAATGTCATGTAAATTGTTGGAGAAGGTGCAGGTTGCTTTTTTTTATACAGTGTTTCCTAATGAACAAGCTACTCACTAGCTTGTGAGCGTTGACATGCACACAGCAACAAGCGAAAATTGGCAGAGGCGGTGTTGGGCGATTTGTTCGCTTCTAGTGGGTCTTACCTGTAATTAGCAAAATGTCCAACTATTGCTTTAAGGTTCCCGGGACTTACTACATGTGAAACTAACTTAGCGTCTGAATTTGGTTTGGAAAAGCTTTACAAACGGCTGAACGCAACAGTTATAATGTTGTGGTGTTGTGAATGTCACATTATTCAATTCGACATGATTAATTTTACAGCTCTGTTTAAGGCAGTGTTGGATGTTGTTATGGCTAACAGTCAGTGGTATGGAGAAAAACACGGACACCCTGTGCAGTTCTGTAGCCTGCCTGCTGGACTGCATCAACAAGCTGCAAACACAGTGGTTAGCTTCTTGAAGTTTTACATGATCAAGAAAAATATCTGACTTTGCTGTTACTTTTTTCATCTTTATCAGCTTCCTTGGGGTGTGTGAGTGTGTGTGTGTGTGTGTGTGTGTGTGTGAGGGGAGTGCAAGTGTACTCCAGTGTTTGTGTATGCAGTGCGTGTGTTCCTGTACATGTGCATGTAGGTAAATGGAGTCTATGTGTGTTTCTGTGTGTTAATGTCATGGGTATAGCTGCTTTTATAACAAGCTCACCCACTGGTTTGAATTAGAAATTTAACTGTAACAGAAGTTTTGATGTACAAGGTTGTCTTTTGCTATCATATATAACCAACTGTCATTTCAAAGAAATCCATACTTCTCTCAAAGTTTTTCTTTTTTTTCTTTTTTATTTCTTCTCTCATCAATCTGGCCTCCTCCATTAGTAAAGTTGAAAAAGCTTCTGCTCGCCCTTCACACCAGCGAGGCTCCACAGACACAGACAGGAAGGCGAGGGCTGGGATGGAATTGAAGCAATAAAAACCCCTTTGTTTTAGTTTGTATTGGACCATTCATCATCACTTTATTTAATACGAGGCTGTAATTGTGCCATCCCCAACCATCGCTAATGGCTGTGTTCGTCTGTGTTTGCTTTGTTGATGGAAATGAATGAAATTAGGATAAACAACCGCAGAGTCGCGTGTAATCAAGCCCTGATTAATGTACCAGCGTTTCAGCGCCGTTTCTCATTCCACAACACCTGATATCTTTCCCATAAACAAATTGTGTTTGTCTAAATGAAGAAATTAAATGACGCATTTGATGAGTTTATGATTGACCCGGTCCGGCTCGTGGCTCATTACTCTCTGTCTGTTGAGGCCAAGAGGTATGTGACTAATACTCTGTCACTTCCCACATGAGAATTTATCACCACCACTGATTAATGGCAGCCAAACAGCATTTTAATAATTTTATGATTGTGGTTTCTGGCAGCCACAGAGAGAGATTGTGAGAGAGAAAGAGAGAGGGAGAGAGAGAGAGAAAGAAAGGAAGATAGACGGTAGCGCGGGGGGGGGGGTGTTTAGAGGGAGAGGGTCCAAAGAGAGGGAGAAAGCGACAAAGTGTTCATCCCAGATTAAATGTTTCATGCCATTGCAGGCTGAGCAGACGGAGGCATGATTATGCGCCGTATGAACATCCACATGAATCTTCTTTTCGCACTTGAAAAGTATTTCATACACATGTTTAATGAATTTCGCTCCCCTCATTATTACATTTACTTTTTCCACTGGAAAGCAACAAATTGGCAACAAATCTGTGTGAAATACCTCAACAGTGAGTGATTGCTTCCCTCAGGGGGTGAAACATTGAGTTGGTCTTGGGAATGGGACTGATTTACAGGTTAGGAGGAGGTAGGGGTTAAAACATTGGTTTGGCTGATGAAGATCATAATATAGCCAATAGATTTATGGCACAGACTGATATTTTATGGCAGTAACAAAGGCTATGAATGTATATTAGTTTTAGTTTAGTTACTGACATTTTACTTAATTCATTTTTTTATATAAAATCAATCAAGAACTGCTTTTTTAAAACATATACAAACATATAAAGAAATTGTGTATATATTCATGATGTTTTTTGACAATACGTTTCTGTGAGTAGCCACTTTGCCAGAGGACTACAAAGAGTCAGCAAAGAACATTCAAATCAATGAGCCTGTCTGCCCTAACATTCATTAATATGGCTGTAGACCCCAAGTGGCTGTGCTCTGTTAGTGATATGCAGATGCCTGTATGGCTCTGTTTTTTAAAAGAGGATAGAAAGGAGAGGCTGCATGCATCCGGAGAAATGACAAGACTGACAGATGCAGCATATGATAGTTATGCAGAGGACTTTTTTTTTTTTCTATAAGAGGATATTGGGGCTTGTGCCTGATTATTAACCTGGTTACATCACAATCAACCCTCAGTTTGTGAGATGCTCCGAAAGTAGGTGAACTTTACGTCTGTAGTGCTTTTCAAAACCAGGTGTAACAAGGTGCATCACAGGGAGTAGTCGAATGTAGGGAAATAAAACAAAATGTGAAAACAACATAAAACAATTGGAGTAATAAGTTATGTAGGTGGTCTGTGTTCATATACACAGCAGAGACTTCAGTCCAATGTCAATCAGGTATTTGACTGAAAGTCTGGATGACCTGGTGGTCGGTGGGTAAAACCAATGCAAATGTTTTAGCCATTGACTACCAGTGCAAAAAAAATGTATTGACATGTGTGCAGATTTTTACTTGCATATGTGAATGCATTTGGTGGCAGTCATGGTGCAAAGCCCAGTGTTATGCCGAATTCTGTCATCTAATTGCAATAAAAGGCATGTGTAAACACAGACATTTGCACTCGATCTTTAACCTATTCTTGCTCTGTGATTTATTTCTCAAAGAATGTATTATATTATATATAACCCTTATTATTTACCCTGTATTAATTGTTTTATATGAAAATGCCTCTTAACTTAGAAAATTGATAAGATACTCTTAGAGCTCTGGACAGACAACTTGTTTTTTTTTATAAAACCAAACAAAGTTTTCTTTCAAAACTTTAAAACCAAAACTGCACATAGGAGCATCTGTAGCCAAAATCAGTCATACACCTGACATCTAGCACCTATATACCAGGCTCACTATTGAATGGGTTCTTTGACTATGTGGCTAATCAGTTCTATGTGGCAGTTCTCAAAATTACAAGAGGTTTGCATACCAATTATGGAATTCATCAACTTTTGTTAACATTACTGTCGAATAAACTACATTGTTTAACTTTCTCTGGAAATTCGATTTAATGTCACTAGTTGCTGAAGGCCCTGGACTGGAACAACTTATTCTACTTGCGACTAATTTTTAACATATTAACGGTTTCAAATTTGGAAAGAATTGTGCATCGTATTTTTTACAACCCGATTATTTAAGCATTGGTTACATATTATGACCTTCTTCTGTAAGATTGATGGCTTAGCGTGTGTTCATACACGTGCTTACATTTGTGTTTATCCTCATGGGGCCGAACTGTTAAATTCTACAAGCCAAGGCACATAATGTACTGACACCAGTGATTTTTGAACAGCGTGTGTTTCATTCCTGCCACACCAGCAACCTTTCAAAGTGAATGTTAGTTTGAATTAGATTAGTGTGGGTCATTTTTCCTCCTAACTCAGAGACACAGGAATAAACGCAGCGCGGCTGATAAACATTTAGACACCTGTCGTCTCCAATCTCACGTTGCAGGGCTCAGGAACAGATGGAAGTCATGAGTTGTTTCAGACTTCTAATGGAGTCCTAATTTTGTACAGATTGCGCTGTTACTCTGCCCCAACTAAGACACAGACTCAGCTTACTATTTCTCTGCTCTCTCTCTCTCCTGTTACTTGCTTCTGTCTACCCTACCCTATCACTCTCAATCTGCTTTCTTTCTAAGTCTTTCTCCACTTTGAGAGTGTTTAGACTTTCAGTATAGACTATTTCAGGTTGTGCGCAGAGGTAAACAAGTCTCCAATACTGGCGGTGGCATCTCACTGGTAAACATGGGCTTTAACACTGTGGTGTGCTTAAAGGATTTTAATTTTTTTAATGGCAAGATTAATGGCAATTTGAGAAGAAATATGTCCAGGAACTCCCATAGAACATGTTATATGATGAAAATGTAGTCAACATTGCCATTCAAATAAAGGTTATAATCTAAAAACCTTAAATTTTTCAATGGAATTTATGTTAGTTTTAATAGCCAGCTAGTGGCTAATCAGGCTTTTATTGCCTGCTCCAATAAGAAACTTAAACTTTGTTTAAAAAAAAAAAAAAAAAAAATCTAAAGGTAAAAACCACAAACTTTTGCTCTTATGAAATTAATTTCCCTTTATTCATCTCAACTAAACTCTCACTTGGCTTGCCGATAACAGACCAGACCACTAAAGTCCAGAAAGTCCTTGTTATGCCACTGAACCCCTGGTAGCTGAGTACCCTGTATGCTTCCCAGGTGGATATTCCACTTTTACAGTTTCATGTGTTTTAGATTTAACAAGATTTGAGCTTTATCCGATTGCAATGCAGGAAATCACGGATCGCAACTTTGTTGATTTATACTCATTAGTTAGCAAAGTAATGCCATCTATTGTTATACAGCACCTTGACATCCAGACTGTGGAGGATGGACAAAAACTTCAGTGTTATATTTTTCTATGTCATAACCCATTTCACACTAGTGTTTTGAGACTGAATAACTTCCACATTCACACAGACTACCAACCTGTCGTAGGGGGTGATTTCCGACCATGATGAACCCAAACATACGTACTTCCACTGTAAGTTTAAATGTGTTCAGTTTGACTCTACTACCACTGTAATGGATTGGTTCTAGAGAGGGCAACACATAAATCAGCGGGTGGATTTAGCTCTATTAGCTGTGATTCCATTTTCTGCCCAACACATACTGTATTGTCAGTGATCGTGTCCCCTTCAAATGTCGGCATCATCACTTCCCCTCTTCCCTCACTGTTCCTTATGTCTTTTTTGTTTGGTCTTGGCATTGCATTTGCTATCCGCACTCAGACATAACAACTCAATCAGCTCTCCTCTGTGTGCCACAGGGAGCTGATGACAGAAACATCCACCCACACTCATTCAAAAAGGTTGCACCGCCACATTATTTACAGTAGGCCACACGCATGCGTGCACACACACACATTTACACCCCTCTAAATTGTTCATTTGTCCAAGATGCCACACCCAGCGCTTCTCTCCTTTCTTCCTCTCTCCCTCTGCATCGTTCAGCCCAAACCCAGTGGTTCCAATAGAGGAGTGAAGAGAAATAAACAGTTAATTAATCCTCCATTGGCTCAGTCTTGCATATTTCTGCCTAATTAGTAAACCAGGCAGTAAGGGGCCCCTGGGTACCTGTCTCCTCCCAGCCAGGGCCCTGTCTCCCAGAGCAGAACTCCAGCCGTGTGTTTAAGGAGAAGTAAATATCAGAAAGTACATGACTTCTCTTTCATCTCCTTGTGCTGAGAAGAGGGAATTGATGTGGGAGAATTAATGTTCATTTAATTTCCCTTCTTTCTTCTCCTCATATATTTGCATTCTTCAGGTATTTCTTGTCTCTCCATGTTTCCCTCGCTCTCTCCACCTCTCTCTCTCTCACCCTCATATATACAGAACAGGGCCTTTTTCATAGCTACTACATCTGCAGGACACATGTTCAGTAAATGTACATTTGTGTGAGTGTCTGTGCACCATGAATTAGTGTGTGTTAGCTTAAAAGAAAGATGTCTGGGCCTGTATCTGCTGCTGATGAAAGTATGTTTTTCTGATGTCTTCAACATTATCCCTTGTTACCAAAGGCTAATCTGTCTTTCTCAGTTTAATTCATGTCTTTTTAGAGCCAGTGGACAAAGTTAAAGCCAATCCAGGCTGCAGATCCCAGCGCAGTGATTGATGTGATCAGCTCTGTTCAAACTCAGAATAAACCTATCTTGATCTGTGGCTTTGTGGTTATGTATCCAGAGGCCAGATTCAAGCTCCACAAATGGGGTATGGGTTTTGGTGAAAAAAACCCTGCTAAGTAACATTTCTAAAATGGCAAACAGAGGAGTTCAACTAGTATCAAATGCACACTGTCTTGTTTCAGTTAACGTTTGGGTTCAAACATCCTTCATCCAATCAGTTGTTTAATACAGTATTTTGTATTAAATTGCCTTAATCAGGTCTTTAACTGTTTTTCCCTTTGATTTAATTCATGCCGTCCTCCTAATTTGAATAAATCAGAATTTTGAGGGTTTTTTTCTTTTGTACAATTCAGTAAACACTTAACAGTCATAGATAACATGTGAAAACTTTTTACAGTAGAACTTAATATCACTAAGTCCCCAGTCAGAAAGAATAAGTGGGCGTTTAGAATGAAAACTGCCCTGAGATATAAAAAAAACAAAAACAAAAAAAAGCAAGGGGCTGCTTGGTGGAGGCGTGTTTTTTCAGGTACTCCAATTTGAGTAATAGATTGATAAGTATGAAGGATTATCAGATGCCAAAACACTGAACAGGGTTTTATGATTTTATGAGGGAAATTATCTTTTGTTGTGGCAATCGATAGGGTAAACAGGGAAAATTTGGCATTCATTTTAGAAAGTAATCTACCGGAAATGTGCACTTGTGCACATGGAGTAGCGTCATTCGAATGAATGACAGGCGTATTTTGACACAAGACTACTGTTGGTCTGAATGCAGCCTAATCCTGAAAAAATTAAGGGGAAAAAAAAAAAGTTTCAATGAACCGAGTGTCTTCATTACTTTGTAGTCCTGTTACTGATAGCTGCAGTCAGACACAAATTTCACATTAAAATTTTGTCGGTTGGGTGTTTTTAATTTAAGTTTTATCATGCTTCCTGCCAGGAACAGTTGTCGTTTCAGAGAACTATTTTTGTTTTCCCACAAAATCTAAGCTCTGTTGCTAATTTATTTGGTACACCAATCTAAAACTAATGGATTCTAATACAACAGGTGTTTCTATTATTTCGTCCACCCCATTTATATCAATGAGGAAAGACTAAATAACAGAAACTCATCTTTTTGTGAAGCATTACAGTTCAACAGCACCACAAACTTCGCCCTCCAAAATGATCATACAGTTGAACGAACACCTCTGACTGTCCTATTAGACAGCATTAGTTTTAGCCAGGTGTACCCTAATATACTGGCAACTGAGCGTATGTACTGTACAATGCAGTTAATCTGCAAGAAACTACATAAATATCGATACACTGACCTCTGACCTCTCCTTAGATCAATTAGTAACGTCCATGTTTTTCAGTATTTGATAGAATGGTCTGACCACCACTGGCCTGAGGCTGTGGCTCGGTATCATACTCATGCTTCCTTACTGTAAGTTAAGCGGTGTGCTCTGAAAAAATGTTCTCTGTGTAGATACGCACAGCAGTAGAGGGTGTGCCTTGGAAATGTGACAGATGTGGGTTAACCTGGCTGACATCGCCTGTCATTGTTGTCTGTGCAAATGGACTTCTATAAGATACTCCTCATACCAGCACCAATGCTCTCACCCACTCGTTCGCTGGGTCCCCTTGTGTATGTATGAGAAAGAGAGGAAGGACGTGTGTGATCTATGTGCAATCTATATATCTGAGATTAGTTGAGCTGCAGTAGTGAATTAGATGTGTTATCCTGTTTCTAATAGTGACAAATCTTTAAATCCCCATTCTGTGCTAAAACCAGACAGGGTTTTACTTAACCAGGCATGACCTTTGACCATGACTTGATAGAGTTTATGTACTTACAAAAGCTTATGGGAGTCTTGATTACTCCTGCTGGGACCAGTTCACTGACGGTAAGAAACGGATGATGATTGTGGACGCACAGTAACAAGGGCATCCTCAATTTTGTCAAAATGCACAGTAAGTTTGAGAAGTCGGAGAGGTGAGGGGGAGAGTGTGTCTGTGTGTGTGTGTGTTGGTTTTTTTTTTGGCTGGGGGGGGGTCTCTCCAGATCAGGACTAATCGGTGGGATCAGCCGCAGTGAATAGGCTAGTCGTTATTCTGAATTGGCCAGGATATGTGGTTATATGATAGAGAGTGAGGGTTTAAATCCCTCAGCCGGCATTGTTGGATCTTATATACAAGCTGGCTTTACTTTGCACAGACACACAAACAAACACACACAGCAGTATGAGAGCAGGGATGAGCATTGACGATAAATGTATAATCCCCACACACACACACACACACACACACACACACGCACACACACGCACACACCATTAAACCCAGTGGATTACAGTTCAGGGAATTACGGCAGGGATTTCTGTTGTCTCTCTTTCTGTCTTGCTCTTTCCTCTCCTCCTCTGCTTTCACTGCCCTCGCTTGTCAACAGCCCCACTTGGCCCGGGCTGCCAATCCAAAGCTTTGATGAGGCAGTGTCAGCTATTTGTTTGGCCGAGCACAAATGGATCTCTGAATAGAAAGAGTGTATGAGAGAAAGAGAAAGAAAAGCTGAAGGAGAGGGAGAATGGCCATCTTGGCATGTGATAATATTGAGAAATAATCTGCCACCTTCCTCCTCCTCTCCTTCTCATTTCTGTTGTCTCTCTCACAGGTCTCTTTCTGTCTCTCTCTTTCTCTCTCTCTCTTTCTCCCCATTCTTAACTCTGTCTCTCGCCCTTTATCTGTTAAACACAGACTGTGCCAGTGTCGGCTTGCAGCTGATTACCGGTGTAATCACTCACATTTTAGATGATCTGATAGGAGAAAAGGCCTACAAATCATCTTAACACCCCCCTCAATCCTGTGAACTCCTTCTCCTGAAGAAGGTGGCCAACAACAACTACTTTATTTTTGTCCTCAATACCTCAATATTTTCTTTCTACAACAGTAGGCCAGAAAATTCCTCCAGAAAAGCCCTGTTAGAACAATGCCTGGGTAAGCCCATTCTGCCAATATCCGCCGCTTATTTCAGTGTAATGTAAGCCCTGGATTTGCCAGTGTAAGTAGATTGGGGCACAATGTAAGTACAAGTGGAGTTGATGTAGCTAACTTTGTTCTAAGTGGCAGCTTCCTGTGTCTTAGTCAGGGCTGCTCCGTGTCTCTGAGTTTTATGGAGCTTTCAGTAACAGAGAACCGGCTGCTGCTACAATAATCACTGAACCAGCTGGGTGTGTTAGTGAATCCAGCAGTTGTGTTTTTTGATACTGTCGAACAATAAGTCCTTATAAGTGAAAACTTTTTTTTTGTTAACTATGCTTCTTGAAAAGTATTATCAGTAACATTAACACCTCCTTAAATGTATTATTTGAAAACATCTCCCATAAAAATTAAGTTATGATGGTAATTACAATATTTGAACCAACATAGTGCAACCATTGTATCTAAGCAATAACACCAGTGGACCTTAAAACGCGATGGGCCGTGCAAAACCACCCCGCACATTAGATTTTTCTCATTTTGGTACACTGAGGTGCAATGGGTTTTTATTGCAACTTACTTCTACTTTCACTTTGTGCGTTATCATTGGGCATTGACCAGATCTACTTTGCCGCCGATCAGATTGGTGTTTAACCGAACAGAAACACAAAGCATAATTTCCCTCCCAAAATATAGTGCTGGTCTGTCCTCCAGGTGCCAGGCTCGGTTGTTTCTCAGAGGATATTTCCCAGACTAACACTGACACACACTGAGGTAACAAGATTTAAGATATTTTATAATGGTGTGGGAAAGATTATTACAAGTTAAAACATGGTCTAAATTTAATGCAGTTTGATCTTTGAGCATACATAAATGTGTTGCTGCTGCTGTCAAATACACCAACAATGCTTGTTTACAATGTGTGCCATCATTTTACCAACCTCAGCCATATTGATTTTATGTAGTCAATAATGATATATATTGAAAAAGCCATTTCAGTTAACTGCTAACACGCGTTGCATATGGTCTTGTGTTTTTTTGTGTTGATCTTTGCATGATCTGTCAAACAGTTCTAAGGAAATCTCCATGTGACCTGAAAGTTGCTGCTTCAGTTCCTCAACTGGTTTTGGATGTGAACACTCGCACCTCTCTCAGTATCCACCATTTCCTGGCTCCGCAGCAAGGCACTTAACCTGTAACTGCAGCGGTTAAGCTGCTCTGTAGTCACTGGTGTCAGATAGCTGCTGTACTGGGTGGCTCTCAGGCGTGAGTGCTCACTGGATCAAACCTTGGTAAATAAATGTTAAAAAAGAACTTGAAAGCCTGATTAATGACCAAAGATTCTTTCTCCATGTTACATTACAATATCACTGTTTCCCTCCAGTATTCAAAGACACGTTGTTACTGTAGTAGTTAGATTAAGATGTGTACATGAATCATATATCCTTTAATAATATGACTAAAATTAGAGCAGTAGAAATGATCAGAACAAGCTCAGCAGATGGCACATTTACTTAATTGTCTTAATCGAGTTAATATTGGAAAAATTGCAGGCTATGTAAACTAATCACTGCTCTGAAAAGCACCACAGTTTTTCTTTTGTATGTTTGCGTGTGTGTTACAGCTTGGGAGCTGTTAATTACACATGAAGGGCTCCCTTAGCAGCAGGCTGGGAGCCCTAAGGGGCCAGTGGTGGGGCTGGTGGGACGGGGGAAACAGATTATGGTGGTCTCGGGGCACCGATAGATGGCCAGATGAACCAGCAGGGGCCCCTTTCTTTTATTCATTCCCCCAGTGGACCCCTCCACAGGTTGGGGACATGAGGCCTCCTCACATTAGTCCAGGGCTGCTTTATAAAATGGTTATTTCTGTGTAGAACAAATCGTTAAAATAATTGTCATAATAGGGCATGTTAAACACACAAAGTCGAGCATTTGAAGTGTTTGAATGGTTTGGCTTTGACTAATGAGGCTCAAGTTGGCTGAAGTCAGCAGTTATGGTTTGTATGCAACTGTGAACAACCGCGGCCTTGAACAAAAATTGTGTGTGTGCATCATATAAGTCCTATAACATACTACTGTATCATCTTTGTGTGTGTGTCTGTCTGTGTGTGTGTGTGTGTGTGTGTGTGGGTGGGTGGGTGGGTGGGTGTGTGGGTGTGTGTGTGTGTGTGTGTGTGTGTGTGTGTGTGTGTGTGTGTGTGTGTGTGTGTGTGTGTGTGTGTGTGTCCGTCCAGGGGTGATAATCCAGTCTCCCGTCTGCAGAGCCCCAGTGAAACACCGCTAAGCCACTTCATTCACTTTGATCTAGTTTTGGGGGGCAGTTTAATGTCCCATAATGCTGCTGATCAATGATTTCTTTTCAGCGCAGATGTAATTAGTGATTTTAAATGAGTTTTGTGCTACTATCTGACTGTGTGGTTTTTTTTTTTGTTTTTTTTTTAGGGGGGGGGGGCTAGAATTTATTTTTGAGGAGCTTTAAAGAGAGATCAATACCATGTCACTCAGAGGGTTACGAGAACATATGAACACAAACAGGGAAGTGTGTACGTGTGTGCAAATGTGCGTGTGTGTCCGTGTGTCGAATTTATAGGGAAACACAAATCTCATCCATTTACATTTACTCTTTTCTCCTAACCTACAGCAGTTAGTGGTGTTTAGATAACTATGAAAATGAACACTCACAACAATTAAAATCTTCCCCTAAACAATTCCATCTCTTATGCATAATTCATCAAATTAATATATAGATTTGGTATCATCCCACTAAGAAAGGATTGTTTTATTAATTAACTTGATTAATTGGTAAGCTTGAGCAGGACTGCCTGTTTGCAAATGGTCAAATGATTAATCCAAGCCATTGTTGGTTTCCTCACTGATGTTGTCTGCTAGTAGCTCCTCACTACAGATGAGTTGAACCTTAATTTTATAACCACATCACAGACATCTCAGCTAGTGAGGAGAATTAGACCCAAGCTATGTTGCATGAAGCATCACTGGATCTTATTTTGGCTGTTGAACACACTGTAGTTGCACTGATAGTGGCGGGTGTCAGAGGTTGAGTTAATTAACTTGGTTTGTGGACTGTGATGCAACAGGGGAGAACACAGCTCAAATGTCTGATTAGAAATGTTAATGATAAGTCTGAAATTATCTGATTATCTTTACAGCATTACATGGACTATATTTAAAATTAGTTCCTCTTTGCTGCTGTTTGCCAACAGATACAAGGTTCATGTTTGCTGGGCTCGCTGTCACGCACACACGCCTGAACAGTTTCCTGGGGCAATTTAAAGCCATTATTCATGTTTGTTCCTAAAAGTCTTGTCCAGTGTGAATTATAGAGCTGACTACGACTTGAGCCAACTCCCAGAGCCCTTACACATGTCATTTGGTGGGCAGAGTCGACCTCCTCTCCACTCTGCAACAAAGACAGAGACCACTGGCTAAATGAAGGCCTGTGTGTCTGCTGAATTTAGGAACATGCAGGCTCAGATGGTGTTAGTAAACTTCATGACATAATAACATTAAGGCATTTAACTAGAGGCAAAATGACCTATCATTAAGTTGATTGCTTTAATCTGTGCTGGCGTATTGTGCTGAGTAAATGTTATACATAATCAAATAAGCTCTTCTCAGTTTGAAAACTGTACACTGTGTAACAAAGTAAGATTTTTGTCTTCAGTGTTTTTTTAATTAGATATTCGTCAATGAGATTTGCATTACAGTTGAAAAACATCAGCAGCTGTCCGCAATTTGTTAAAAATAGATGATTTACTGGCCTTCAGTTTTAATGGATGTGCTTTGAAAGACCATTTATATTTTTAAATATGATGCAAAACAGCGTTAAGATCGCCTAAGATGTTCAACCAGAAATGATGGTGCCAAAAAAGATTCAGTACAATATTTTGGCAGGATTTCGAATTTCAACTAACCATTATTTTCATTATCAATTAATCTGCAGTGTACCTTCTCAATACATCAATTGATTGTTTGGTCTACAAAATAACAGAATACAGTGAAAACTATTTCCTAAAGGCTTAGTTTGTACAACCAACAGTCCAAAACCCAAAGAGACAAAGTTTAGTGTAACATAAGACAAAGTAACACAGCAGATCCTCACGTTGTAGAAGCATCAAAATAGTGGCCAGTTAATTTTCTTTCAATTGACGAATTGATTGATTAATCCGCCAGAGTTTGAATTTTCAAAGTGTCAATTTTACTTATTTTCTAATGAGTGGTTATTCCAGCTCTGTATGCAATAGTTGTTGCACAAACCTCATGAGAGATGTAGATTTATTTTAGACTTGAGGGACACTTCTCTGAACCACACAATGCCTTAGATTAGACACTTCTATTCCCTCTTCAAAATTCCCTGACAGTGACCTTGTGGTCATTACTGACCAGTAGACTTCTCTCTCATTTGCCTGGCTTTCCTTTGAACTAAGCCCATCCTGCAGGGCTTACACACTTGTGTGGAAGGCCAGGGCCTGAAATTACCACCAGACCCTCTGCCAAAGCCTGACTAGGTAGTCATTACCAAAGAAGCCTTCGAGTTTTTCACCCTTTTGAAGTGTGTCAGTACTTAGAGAGATAACAATGCTCGCGCCCTTTAACCCTGTAGGGTTCCTCAGCTCTGTGTGTGTGTGTGTGTGTGTGTGTGTGTGTGTGTGTGCGTGCGTGCGTGCGTGCGTGCGTGCGTGCGCGTGCGTGTGTGCTGTGGACTTCCCTGTTTCCATTTGGCTGACCAGTCTTTAAAGTTGCTCACTGGTCTGGTTACAGCCAGGGGATGAGGCATGGCATTGAGTAGTTTCAAATGAAACTAAACTAAGCCTATATGCAAACAAAACCCAGGGAATTAGGGGAACTAAGCTGGCCTGTTCACAGTAACTCCTCGGCCAATGTTGAACCATAGAAGAGCGCAGAGTGAAGGAGAGAAGAGAGGGAGGGATGGAGCGAGGCTCTCTGAATTCTCATGAAGGGCCTGTTCTTTTAATTGTGTTGAACAAAACAACAGGGGCTGAGTAATGGGGTTTTAAAGCGAAGCACATTTGGATAGATTGTGTAACGCCCTGTGTGGGTGTGAGGCGGGGAGCAGAGAGGAGAGAGAGGGAGAGAGACACCGAGGGCGAGTGGGCGGTATTGTGTGGCAAGAACAAAAGGCGAAAGTTGGCAAACGGAGGCACCCATCGAAAAGCCTGGAACCAAACTGGCCGGCTAATTACTGACATGCATTGTCAAGGAGGAGGAAACACAACAAAACCGGGATAAAGATTAATTTTATACCTCATCCTCCTCGCTGTACACACAGAAAAAAATCCTGTAAATTGAAAAAGAAAAAAAACCAGGCAGGCAGATTGAGGTAGAAGGGATCAGAGAGATACAGCTATGGGAGACTAACACAACAAAGCAGTTCTAGTAAGGCTTCCTTTATTCTGTCAATCCCTCCTCTCAAACATATGCTATAGACTTGTCTTTACGTTTCTAACTGTGTCTTCTCAGACTCTCCCTAAGAAAGGTAAAGAGTTTGGAGAGAGGACTGTTTATGGAACGGGAAGAGAAGATAAACAGGCCTGGAGTGCATGTAAAGCTGCTGCCAGTGTTCATATTTTTAGGCCAGTTATAAAAGAAATAAGAGTCTCATATAGTGCCAAGGGTTGCAAAGATGGCCAGAATAATATAGAGGCTGAAGTTAGGAAAATCGGAGGGCAATATCTTGAGAGGGTTGTAATACAGCGATATCTTGTGGAATAACTGACAAAGAGAGATAAAGAGAGGAGGAGAGAGAAAAGGTGGGAATAAGTGCTAGGATTATTAATATTAGTTTGTTTTTCAGAGAGACCGTTAACATCTCCTGACATGTTTGTTCTGCATCCAACTCTTTCAGACTTTGGTGTGCCATTTTTCTCATTCTTTGCTCCTTTTTTTCCCTTTTTTTTTCCTCTGTTGTATTTTGACAAATCGCTTGTCATCCTCAAAACTATGCCAGCCCCCCCCCCCCCCCCTTAAAAAAAAAAAAAAAACAATACAATCATTATTGCCATGGAGGTTTTTGCGAGCGTACGCCGGCGATTCGGAGATGAAAGGGATGGAATCATCCCGATTCCTGCCCTGCCACTGAGCCGCTCAAACTCCCTGACAAAGCTGTCAGACTCCATTTTGGCTCCAACTGCCAGGGTAAACTTGCTCTGCCATTTACAATCAACAAAAGGAAGCGCAAAGTCCCACTCCAGCCCATGTCAGAACCCTCCAACGGCTCCGCTTTTCAGAAGCATTAAAGTGTATTTTCTTCCATTCTTTCTCTCTTTACAGTGTGTCTGTTTGCTTATATTTCTTGCTCTTTTTTCTTCTTCGTTCTTTCAGCCTCCATTGTGTATCTCGCTATATTTACTCTGGTGAAAAAAACTGCTGAGTGTAGTTAGAGGTGTTTATAGCTGACATAAGACATGTGCATCGACAAACACACAAGCAGTCATACTGTCCATGCACAATTTCGATCTTGGTATTTTTTGTTTTCACTTTTTCATGGTCATTACATTTTCATGGTCTTTTCTTATGTTTGACAAATCACCCAATGTTTTTTGTTTTTACATCCTATCAGCCTACAAACAGAAAATATCTTGTGATAATCAAGATGCTCCTCTGACATGCCAGTGTGTCTGATAGGCTACTGCTGTATGGGAAAATTATTGTTAACTTATTACAAGTAGTTTCCACTTATTTGCAAACAGGCAATTCCCTATTCTTCTAGTTTTTGCAATTATGACAAGGGATTCTATAGACATTCTGCAGTCACGAGTTTACCTTAGAGGGCCAGTGTCCAACAGCTGAACCCCAGACTTCAACATGTCTTTTCAACAAATTGACATTTTGACATAGTTTGTCAGTAGGGGCATAACTGACAACTTTTGATAATAAATTAGATTATCAGTATATTGGTCTGCCCAATTTTGGGGCTCCCTGCCTCTTGTGTTTACAGTACATTGTGCATAGATCATTAGGTTGGGGATACTGCATCCAGCTAAAAACCCACACATCAACTACATGTAATAAGGAGGTTGACCTGAAACTCTTAGTAGTCATTGCGAAAGAGCAATGTGAATGTATCTTTTGTTTTTTTTTGTTTTTTTTAATTTGCCCAGAGGGTAACTAACTCTTGGATGGTAAACATATTTAATACCACTCCATTATGCAAATCCTAGACAGCTGCAGGTGTAGGAAGTCTGCTTCTCATGATATTGTAAGACTGTAT
The DNA here is from genome assembly GCF_016859285.1 of Xiphias gladius. NCBI lineage: Eukaryota > Metazoa > Chordata > Actinopteri > Istiophoriformes > Xiphiidae > Xiphias > Xiphias gladius. The sequence continues at coordinate 15,736,352 of NC_053406.1, read as the reverse complement.
AAAAAGTGTTTTTTTTTTTTGGGCTTAAATGTTGGAGAAATGTTTGTACTCTTGGTTTGGAGCGGTAGCTCTCCCAGTACAGAGGTATGTGAGAAGCACAGTTTTAAAAATAATTGGTCATCATCATTCAAAAAAGTAGGAAAATATGGGCCTGATTAATAACATTTATCCTTTTAATTCTTAACAGATAAAGACGGGCAAATCAAATTAGTTAATCGTTGATATTACTATACACAAACAACACACACACAAACACACACACACATATATATATTTTTTTCTTTTTTTTCTGTGAGGCATGTCACAGTCACAAAACCAGGAGCTTAATGTTTATGAGGACACGGGCTTGATGAGGGACAGCAAACATAGACATATGAGCGAAAGAGAGAGTGAGGGAGACTGAGGGAGAGGGATGATGCTTGGCTTCTCTCCAGCAGTGGTGCTCCTGGTGTGAGAGAGGACGAGTCTCCATTCTCTGGCTGAGCTTTCATGTAGAGACACCCAGGAGGGAATGAAAGAAAGAGATACACAGAGGTGAGAGGGTGCAATGAGATGTTTACTGGGAAACATTTTAGCTTCGCTCCAGATGCACCACTAGTCTTTGAAATAGAGCTGCAGTGATTATTCGATTAATCCATTCTGAATGGCAGATTGTTCAGTTCAACTGTTTTGATAATTGAATGATCGTTTAAGTCATTTTTTCTGCAAAAATCCCAAACATTTGCCGTTTCCATCTAGTCACAAGTGAGGATTTGAAGCTTGTAGTAAACAAAGTGTCTTTGGGTTTTAGACTGTTGGTTGGGCAAAAAAAAAAAACGTTTGAAGATGTAACCTTGGGCTTCAAGAAACTGTAACAGGCATTTCTCACTATTTTCAGACATATAATAGACAAAGCAATTAATCAGTTAATCGACAAAATAATTGGCTGACTAATCGATAATTGAACTAATCATTAGTTGTACCCCTTCATTGAAATTTTGAATAGACAGACTTTTTTAGTCCTATTTAACTTAAACGTAGACCCTGATTATAGTGGCCATATCTTTGAAATTCGACCTGAGGTAATGATAACCAGTGGAGGTGAAGACTTCAGTCTGGAGTGACTGCAGAGAGTTCTGAGTCTACCACTGATCACCACATCACAGCTCCACTAGGAATTTCTGATTTGAGTGTGTATGTATCTGTGAGAGGTCATGTTTGTGCACCAGAATGATTTTCATAACTTGATCATTTCTCAGTTATCCACTGAAACAGACACTTCACTATTACTAAGAGCAAATTCTGCACCTGCTCTGTTTATGCTGCCCCGCTCAGCCCAGACCGGGCCGTCAGCTCGGCCGGTCTCGGCGTGGCCCAGCTCGGCTTGGAATGAAACAGCGCGTCCATAATCTCTGTGCCGGCATGTTAATTTTCAAGTCAAAGGGGCAGCTCCCTTTTCATCACGGCGGAGGCTGTGGAATATTCAGCGCGCTGCAGATGTTCATGAATAATGTCTGTGGCCAAACCCCTGGCTGAGGCCGGGGAAGGAGGGATAGAGGGATGAGGCAGAGGGGAAGGGAAGGGGGATAGGGGGGAGGTAGTGAGGCCAGATGAATTACACGTAGGGGGGATCTGACAGGCGGCGTGGAGCTTTGTGATCATTCCAAAGTTCTAATAATCTCTCTCACCTTCTCCATCTCCCCAGTAATGAAAGAGAATAGGTGATTGCACCCCGGGCTATGTTCCCCGCGTAATGACTCCTCCAAAGGCACAGAGCCGCCAAGGAAAAATGAACTTTGAATGAGCGGAGAATTGGCTCTGACAGAGTGATAGACCGTGACACAGATTCTGTAGCAAAACAGACGTAGTGCTAATTGATTATCAATATTTTAAGCAAAGTGATGAAAATAAGTATTAAGAGATGAGAAAGAGGGAAGAGAGAAGGGAGTGCACAATACTACCTTCGAGGGGGGCTGTCATTTGTCCAATCTCTCTCGCTCTTTCTCTCCACTGCGCTTCTAGTCCTCCTGCGGCCAGGCCGTCTCACCCTTCTCCCCAATCTCCCCCTCTTACTGTTGCCACTCACAGCCTGCCCTCTCCCTCTCTCATGCATTCTTTCTTTCTGTTTTCCTTCATCATATCTTATGAGCTGACATTTTAGCGTTAATTGCCATATATGTCCCTGAACTTGCATTAATTTTGAAACACTTTGCTTCATCTATTTCTCCTCACTCACCTGCGTTTTTGTTGGGAACGTTGTTATCAGGGCAGTGTCAGTCACCTTGTCCCTCAGAGTGTGTAGTTTAGGGTTTCAATCACTTATTCATTTTTTTCTTTAAGAAAGAATATAAATCCAACACTTTATTCACAACCATTGTTGGCAATGTTGAATATGAATACAGTCTTTTGGAGGAGTATTACACGCACACAAACACTCAAACGCTCGACTCACCATCCGTGAAGTCCACACCAAAGAGCAGGCAGGAACTAGCCGAGACCACCAAGTTTGTGTGTCTTTTCTGCAGTGTGTGTTTGTTCCTGTAATGTGGTCAATGAGCTGAGCCTCATTGACGCTGCCAGGGTCCCGGCTCTCCTGCCTTTCTTTTCTAAGTGGCCGCCCTTCTGAACCTCCTTGTGTCAGCACTGCGATTAGCGGCTCCAGTTTACCTTTCATGTGTGGGGGTCCCGATAGACTTAGTCCCATCTCCCCCACTGCCGCAACCACCACCGCTACACACATATGAGACACACACTCAGTGGTGTGCCATCACAATGGCATCCAACAGGCTTTCAGCAGGGGAACCAGAGCCTATTCTCCGCCATTCAACAGCACGCTCAAGTGCATTCACACTGGAATAAATGAGCAGATACACACACAGACACACAAGGCAAGCATATTTTTGCTTTGAATTCGCAATACACATACTACACATTATAACCAGGATCACCCAGAGTTGGGCTCCTGCTTTTGCTTAAAATTACCGAATTTCAGCAGAATTTCTGGAAGATGTGCAATTTTTTGTGAATAATTCAAATCAGTGGGAAAAAAAATAATTATTCAAAGAACTCAGCAATAACTATAATATGTAATTATTTATAACAAAGTGAAGTACCTATCTAAATAGATCAGAAAGTTTTATTTTTGTACGTAAGGACCAGTCTGGATTTTTCTACGTCTAGAGGCACTGCCAGGGCTACAGTGGCTATGGTAATATCATACAAAACCGTGACTGGTCATTGTGTTTGTGTTTTCCCCTGGGTGGGAAAAGTTTAAAATTAGCAGTGCCAATTCCTGTTCAGACTTTCTTTTTGTTGGGTTTGTTGGGCTTTGCCACAGAGTGAATGAAACAATATAAACATTATTTCTTCAGGTATGTAAATAATGACCTGATAATTTACAACTCAGTAATGTATTGTTGGTGAAATCCTACAGTGAATCAGTTCCTGTACAGGAGACATATATGGTTGGTCCACTGGAACACTGAGATGGGGGAGCACAAATCCGTCTCAACTGTGCAGGCACACAGGCAGAAACAAAGCAGCCAGTAGTTGTTTCAATTTCGAATGAGCACTGTCAGACTAGAATCAACAGAGAGTGAAGCATCAGACAGCAAGCAACAGCTGGCAGAGACCTCAGATTTGGCGTCGCAGAGGCCATTGAAGGGTTCATTTGTGACCTTATGTTCCGCTATTGTAACATTTCTTCTGGCTTTGGTTGCTATCAGTCTGCTCATTTGGTCAAAAATCTAAGAAAAGGTACTCTGGCTTTATTGTCTCTGTTTCCCCTTCTCCTTATATGGCTAAAAGTCAATGTTGATGTTTTTCACAAAACAATGCAACATGAATATTTTCACCAACTACATGTTAAATAACATTCCAGATAAGATAAATACAGTCTAAATTAATGTCTCCAGACATTTAAAATTTATTGTTACAACAATTGGCTTCGGTTTGTTTACTTCCTCAAAAATTCAACATAGTGCCAACAAGTGAGAGCAGACTCTCTGGCCACAAGAGGCAGCTACTTGCTGATTGGATGATACAACAAAGTTGCTGCCAGTCTAAGCACATGGTAACAGATTATTTTGAAACAGACAATAACATATGCAAACTTACTTTGTACCCCTTTCACACCGAAGCTGCTTGTATAGAAACATGCCAGCACTGTAGCATCTCACGATGATATGATATGATGATTATTTATAGATGGTAGCCAGGAATGAATCAGCAAATGTGGGCTGAACCTAGTTTTAGCGTCCTACAGGGGACTTTGTCTGTACATGAGGTATCTCTAGCACCTAGCGCATGAATATGTTCAAAGGTTAAATGATAGAAAAGGATGCAAAGAAGCAGGAGAGTGTTTAAAGAGAGAACGAGGCTAGGAAAAAGACAACAGAGGAGAAGTAAAGGACATAAAGCAGATAAAAGAATAAAGTAGAGAGGCATACTAAAAGAGACAATGGCATGTGGAGACATGACAAGGTTGAAGTTAAGGGTGAGATGTCATTCAGAGGCCCCAGGATGCTTAATATTTCACCGTGTGATCCCTGCATTATGGATTTGGTCTGATTGGCCTCTCAAGACCTCGGTTATGCACTTACCCGCTCATCTCTGTTAAGTTCTCATGACAAAACTTTTGTATTTATCTAAAAGGCATGCCCACCCTACCACCAAACCAATAAAAGGGTTGTAATTTTACTGCTAACACACACACACACATAATGTAATGTTTTAACATCTACTATAAGAGGAAGAACATTTACACTGAACGTGATATTTCCATAGTGAGGTTTCAAGGTTGAACATTGTTTGACCTGGTTGCTACCTTGTAAGGGCTTTGTTGTCAGATTTGTCCCCTCAGGCTTGTGTGTTATGCATTTGTGTGTGTGGTGCTCTTATGCCTTATGTGAGTATGTGCACCTCATTTATGTGTGCATGCACCCCATGGCAGTGCGTGGTCCTCAGAGTAACCTCCTTCTCTAATCTCTCTGGCCGCTGGAGGCCTCTGCTCCTCCCCATGTTTGCAGTAATTCTCCTCTCTGGCCCAGGGTCTGGAGCCTACATTTCTTTGCGTCCAAAGGGCAGGTTGGGGTGCTGGGCCCGAGCCACCCACGTGCATTGCGAAGGCCACACTGCTCATCTGCTTGTTTACTTGCTTGGTCCACATGAAACCTTTTCTCAACCGCAGACCTCCTTTGCAAAGTTTTGCCCAAAGGAAATAAGACCCAGACCCCAGTGCGTTGTCTGGAGCCAAGCGTAGTGTGGTGCAGAGGGGTTTGGAACGTGGGGCTGAGGTTTAATGTACTGATTCTCCTTATTATTCAGTCATCTAGAGTCAAACAGTGTGACACACAGGACAATTTGACACTCAAAGTTACTTGACTGTCCCCTCTCGGTCAAGTAGTCGACTACTCAGTCATCGGGGTCTTGGGCTACCAAGAAATCTTTAGCCAGTTAGTTGTTGTGTGTGTAGTCTTTATGGGGATGAGCTCTTAGTTATCTCTTATTACTAGAAACTGGAGCTGCACCACTGCTGTCACAAAAATATTTAGAAAATGCTAAGCCTTCAAGAAGCACTAGAGCTAAAAGTTTAAGGCTGCAGTTAACGATTATAGTCATTCACAATTAATGTGCTGAATACTTTAATTTATCGATTAATCGTTTGCTCTATAAAATGTCCGAAAATAAGGAAAAACTCTCAGATATTCAGGTTACTATCATGTAAGTTAAAGAAAAAACAGAAAATCTTCACATGTAAAATGCTGAAACCAGCAAATTTTTAGCATTTTTGCTTGAAAAACGACTTGCGATTAAACAATTATGAAAATTGTTGCTAAGTAGATTTAATTCGGTTGAGTAATCAATTAATTAACTATTTGTTTTGCCCCTTGAACAGATCGTTCTACATGACAGCATTCATCTTTAAAGGTAACAGTAAGGGAGAAACAGATTTGACATTTTACTGAAATCAACTCATCAATTAATTGAAAAAAATGCTTTGACTTAATATCTTCAGTTGAGTGCAGCAGTATAACTGAAATACAGTAAAGGACAGGATTACTGTTGGAGTTAGTGTTAGTGTTGTTTTACTCCACTGAAGAGCCCAAGAAAGTCCACAAATATCCATTATATATATAAAATGACTTTGCAGAGACATTTTGCAAATTTGAATTGTATGAGCTTGTGTTTGTACTTATTCAGAGAAAATGAACTCTGGACTGAGTCACCTTCTGTTTTTCTTGTAGATAAATCTCTTCTTAATTCCTCACCTCTTTGAGTTTGACAGATGCAGTCTCAGCAAGATCACTGAGAAGAAAAATAACAACATGGAGCCCAGGTGTCTGGAATTAAGAGGCTGTTTTAAAAATTAATAGAACAAATGTTGCATAAGTAAGACTCCAGAGTTTTACATGTTGGTTCTCACACTGTGGGTGCAAGTAGAGAAAGTCTCATTCCTTCACACATTCAGCTGAATGATCCAAGTTGTTCCTCTGACTTCATGTGTAACATAGTGTAGAGATCAGCATGTCAGTCTAGTTTTTATCAAGCTCATCTGCCACGGGACAGTGTCAGCATGCAGTACTGGCAACATACATCTGGCTCCTTCGTTTAGGCAATCATTCTTCTCTGAAGCATCCATAAAACCACAGGAGTACGAGCCCTAATTGATGCACCCCCCAGCATCAGAATATAGCTATGAAACAAAAAAAAAACTCTTCAGACGATTGGCAATGAATAATTGATTGATTTTGTAAGATATCTCTCTCTAATTGTTTGGTTTGTAAATATTTCATGGGTGTCGTTAAATCAGCCTGATGACAGATGCAGAGGGTGGCCTCCGCTAAAGATCATTCAAGTTCAGCTCTCCTGTTTTTCCCCTGAAGGATTTACATCAGTGTGATTTTCACACATAGTAGACGGATCATGTGATTATGACTGAGATGCTGATTCATATACAGCACTTCTGTGAATTGATTTCAGGAGACTTTCTTGAGGTCTCACATAAGTTGCAGAATGTCATACATAAACTGCTACTATAATATAGATTTAACTTTGACTGATTTTATGCTTTCTGTTGCTAAATATTTAAATTACTTCATATTTTATCTTCTCATGTCTGCCTGTCCAATCGAGATGCAGGTACATTTGTGATATGTCCTGTGTCAAACTATACTTAACAGCTACAAGGTCTAGATGGTTTTGGTAGAGGGTCCTGTACAAACACACAGGCACCTGCAACAACACACAAACACACACACACACACACACACACACACACACACACACACACACACACACACACACACACACACACACACACACACACACACACACACACACACACCAAGAGTCAGGCCTGGCTGAAGCCTCCCTCCCACTTGTGTTGTCTGTGTGCTGTGCCACCTAGTGGTAGTTTCAGGCATTGCTTCTTCTTGTGATCAATTTGACATCTGCACCTGCTGTAAATTTCTGCATTGGGAGATATGGTAGAATACAATGGGTTTCTTTTCACTAAAGACTCAAAAACGAGATGAAAGAAAGCCTTTTTTTTGCCTTAAAGTATTAAGTGCCTCTTATCTATTCATTTACTACTACATCTAGTACTGCAGCAATCTTAAGATGCTTGGTCTGGTCAGGTGAAGAACATTTATCAGTTTAAATGCAGTGGTAATCATTGGTCATTTTTTCACTAATTCACATGGAACGTGTAAATAAAGTACCATTCAAAAGCATGCAAGGCTGACAATTTGTTTAGGAAATGTTAAACTAGAAAACCTGCTTTTTCATCTCTACCTTATCTCATACTGTACATGTCATGTGATCACAGCTTTCTTTGCGGAACCCAGGAAGGATAGTAAGCCTCTCCCACTTAACAGAGTATTGCTGTCTCTCTCTTTGTCAGTATGGTCTGTTCTGTTTACACACAGTAAAGTGGTAACCATATCCTTCATGTCTCCCAAAGTAGAAGCTTAGCCGGTATCTCCTAAATGCAAACTGTACATTTGTACCACAAAACTGTGTCTCTCAAATAACTGATTCGGATCCTTGAACTCTTTGACAGCTGAAAAAAATGGCAAAATTTGAAGTGGTAGAGCAGCAGTGCAGTAGAGCTGTTATAAGTTGACCAAAGTTGCACGATGTGTCTGTCTTCCATTTTTTGTATACTTGCTCAATTTTCATCCATAGGTCCGAGCTTTACTTGGACTTTCTCAGTGAGTCCATTATTTCTTTGTGGCATTTGAAGCTTTCTTTATAAAATGCAGGACTAGCCAAAGCATCCAAATATACATTTACGCCATCGAATGGCATTCGGTTCGGAATTTGCACTCATCATACATGGATGGACTTGTGCTGTCAGCCCAAATGGTCATATAAATGAATAATAAATACATTGATTTCTTGTGTTACTCTCATAGCTTCCAACCAACACATGTAGATAATTTTATTACACTTATTTTGAAAAAAATGCCACATTTGATATGTGACTAATTAAATATTTTTTTTCTGATTTATCAGGAAATTAAATTACACATCAATTATTTATCTTTAAAATTAATCATGAAGAAATCTGTATGGTGGCGGCCCTGATAAGCCTTACTACATTTCATTATTTTACAGAAGGGACTGTGGCACTTGTATGCATTTTGATATTGTTGTGGCTGCAACAATATGTCATTCTGCGCAACTGTCCAGTTGTCAGTCTGTCTCTCTGTCTTGTCCCCTTGCCTGTCAGGAAGGGTTATTCATCAGTGTGCCCACATGTCTGTTTGGCTGTCTGCTTGTCTTCCAACCTGTCTGTCTCTTATTTATTCATTTATTGTCTTATCTTTCTCTCTGGTATTCAGCGTTGGTTGGAGGCCCGGCTGCCGAGCTTCACTGTAAAGCGCTCGGCTGATTGGGAGGGACATTTTTCCAATGGCAATGCGCTGCCTCTAATATTTTGTTTGTCGTTGGGTGTGAGGCTGATTTATCACGCGTCCTCTCCTGCTGACATTCAGATTCGCTTTGATTGGCGGCTGGACGGAATGACACCCACCACTGCAAACAACGCTAACAGCCCAGCAGCTCTCACACACACACATGCACAAACTCACGCAGTCAAATGTGATGCTCTGCATACTCACAGTCGGTTATACAGTGGGCATGAATATGCCTATTACGCCAACACATACCCACTTACATTTAGAAATGAAGGCATGCAGTAGTATACATATCCTCACTCAGAAACTCACACAGATGCACACAAACTAAGTGGATAACTGTTTGTTTCTATCTCGGATGCTAGTTTTCTAAGTGTTGTATTGAGTTTATTGAACAACGTGGGCAGACTGCTGCTCTTCTGTTGTTCTCTCACCTCATGAACTCTATAATATGATAGCCCTTTTCACTTCTAATACTTACTATACATGGCCTAAGGACCAAGCTACCACACTCTCGTGTTGAACAACATCCCTCTCCTTTTTCTCACCCTCTGTCCCTCCCTTCTCCCCCACCCCAATCCCTCCTTAATAACTCTATAACTCACCTCAGCCTTAGATTTAATTGCTTATCTGTGTGTAAACGTATTAACCCTCTGCTGTATCTGTTTTGCTGCCGTCCCGGGGGCCCGACAAGCCTCTCTGACTGCCGTGCCTTACATCCAATGAATAGTCCTTCTCTGAGCGGTAATAGGGAATCAGCATCGTAGCAGCAAGCATTGGCGGCGTGTAAGAGATAAATCAGATTGGGGGTCTTGCTTTGCCAGTTTATTGAATCTAAATTGCGTGCGCGCGTGGCCCCCGCCGGCCCTACACGGCCCATCCATCTCCCGGCTGATAATGGAGCGGGCCCGATTCCACCTGGTGGGAGCATTATTACATTTCCCCTCTAACGAGACCCAGCTAATCCTGCCAAGGGAGGAGGACAGGAGAGAAGAGAGAGGAGGACAGAAGAGAATAGGAGAGGAGAAGAGACAAGTGAAGGAGGATGTTCCGGGGAGGAGGAGAAGAGAGGAGAAAAAAACCAAGGAGAGAGAGATAGAAGAGGAGTTTCTGTACATAAAAAAAAAGAATTACGAACATCCTGGCAGCCTGCCTCTCCCTCCCACTCTCTCTCTCTCTCTCTCTTTCTCACTTTCTTCCTCTCTGTTGCTGTGCATAAAACACCTTCTAGCACCATCAGAGCTACATGGCCCCTGGGCCCCTGAGCTGCAATTACACTCATAATCACAATGCGATTTCACTAACACTCTCCACCCCTTTCCACTGCCATCCCTCCTCTTTCCCTCCACCCCTGCAGCCAAGACTGAACGAAGTCTAAATGAAGTGAAAGGAGTCTCCTCTCCCCAACACCCGGCCATTTATTACGTGCTTTAATAAAAGTCCGTCACAGAATTATCCTACAATGAACTGGAGCCACTAAGTTGCCAAGAAATATACTTCCAATAAGAGGCCTCTGCACACAGACATGCCTATATTTCTAGTTGGGTACAGCTGTGAAGCTTAATTCTTTCTTTTAATGTTAACAGGCTTTTCATGGTAGTACAGCAAAGTGTATTGCTGCAATTTATTTTTTGTAGTTTATCTTTTTTTTTTTAAAGGCAAAACTCCTTATTGATGCAATTAAATTGTATCCCTGGCTCAGCACACAGGCCTACTTTCATTGTTTTGAGGGGGCAGGAGCCCCGTGAGGCAGTGCACTGATGAGAGATGGATAAACAGTTTGATTTGCTGCTATCGCCCCGAGGCACAGTGTACTGGAGAGATGAGCAAGAGAAGGAAGAGAAAGCATAAAAACGGGGAGGGGTGGGAGAGGGCAAAACAGAAGAAGAGAAGAGAGAGCGAGAGGATAAGAGAACCTGTTGGGGGAGGGATGAAGGGATAGAGGTGGAGGATAAACATGCAAACAAAAAGCGGCGACAAATCATTCCTGTTGTTTGTGTGCACATGTTTGTGTGCACCCAGGCAAGGCTTTTTCTCTTATTTCTGCTTGTTTGTCTGTTTCCCTCGCTGTCAGTTCTTCTTTTTTCCTACATGGCCCCTCTCTATCTGCCTATCTCCCTTTCCGTTTTTTTTCCCTCCTCTTTCTCCCCTGTCTCCCTCCCGCTCCATCACACCACCAATACTGCTCTGTCTCCTACCTGCCTCTCAGTAGCCCCAAGCAAAGAGGGAACTGAAGAACATGGAGAGGAGTTCACTCACACGCACAAAAACACACAACACGCACACAAGTGTACTTGCACAAATACACTTCTGTGCATACATACGAGAAAAATGATGAACGCACTTGCGAAGAGATGCAGGAGGGGGCAGCCCATAGTTTGGTTTTTGGCACACTCAAATAACACACAAACTTATTATTAAACTTACTAAATTATGACTGTTTTAGCGAAGAGAAACTGATTGATTGTTGTATGTATGGTTAAGCATGTGCGCGCGCACACACACACACACACACACACACACACACACACACCCTAGCTGAGGGAGGTAGAGGAGGGTTCAGTCATCCATGTAGAGTCATTGTTAGTAAAAATGCGGAACCTCCAGACTTAACCAGCCGTAACAGCAGTGTGACAGGTTCTTTGTCTACGCCAATTACTGAACAAAAACAGCAGCGCAGTCACAGAGAGACTAGCACAACCCAGGGCCTCCTGCATACAAACACACACACACACACACACACACGGGCACAGCTGTGTATGTGTTATAATTTTATGTAACATACTTGCTTGCAGCGTAAGTAACACACGATCCGACCCAGAACCAGGAGCACACACAAAACACATGCATGCGCAGGCATCTCAAGTGGTACAATAAACCACATTCGAACACCCACAGCTGTGCCCTAACACAAACATTCTGTAAGCGCTCACAAACACTTACACCCACTCTTATATTGTATTAACTTCCCCAAAACAGTGCAGAGCTCTCATTCTCCCATTCTCTTCCTCCCCCTCCTCTCTTGTCTGCTCGCTCTCTTCTTCTGTTTCTCTGTCTTCCTCTTTTTTCTTAAAGTTTAAACTCATTAAGTGTAATGATATTGGAGACTCAATTTTACATAGCTCACTCATCAACCAAGTGAGATAGCAATAAAGGCGAATGGCTCCACTGAGGCCCTAACGCTGCAAAATAAATGATGCGCCGCAACAGCAATGTAATTAATTTAGAGGCAGTATTGATAGTCCTGCCATACACGGCATTATATTTTTTAATGTGGCTTAACATCTTGATTATTAAGGGGAAAGGCGGAGGAAAAGGGAGCCGAGACAACACTACTCATGATAAGAGATGCTTAAAATGCCCTGACGAGTGTTTACTCCCGCTGCCTCACTTTCTCTTAAGCTTTTCATTATGCCGCGACGATAAACACCTCTCAGGAAGACACACTGACTTTTACAGGAGTATGAAGGAAAAGCAGAGCAGGGTTTTGCATGGTGGGGAAAGGAGAAGGCACGATTCATATTTTTGTTGATTTGTACACTAACTGTTGATCCATTGACGTGTCCTCCAGTCATTTTTCTGCATTCTCTGTGATGAGTATCAGTTTGTTTCAAAACTCAGTATCTTGCACAGATATAACTTTTGTGCCTTCTGTGTACAAATATTTAGTTTTTAATCAAATTTAGTCATCAAATTTAGATAAATAAAGGGTATGGTTTCACTACGAATATATAATCATATATCATTAATAATAATTAAAAATAAATGCCTCGATTGCAATGCTATAAATATTTTCTAAAATAAAACCATCATGAGGGGTTCCTAAAGTTGTGCTTTGCTCTTTACTCTGTGGTCTGGTGTCTTTCTTTTCAGCTAAGACGGATGAGGTGCTGAAGGCCAAAGTAGCCAAGAGAGAGGAGGAGGCCCGGAAGAAATTAGAAGAAGGTGAGTTATATGTGTGTGTGCTTGTGTGTCTGTCATAGATCCAACATGTGGACTTAAATACCTGTGCCAAAGCATCAAAGCAATAAATTTAAAAAAAAAGCAAAGCACAAACCATAAAATGTAACAAAAATTGCAACATTAAAGTTGTTGGCACACGAAATACAAAAGTTTTTTAGGCAGTAAGACATTTTTTGCACAACTTTTTTTTCACAAGGCTCTCTTAAATCAACTGGAGCATGTTTATCTGACGAAAACAAAAGGCAAACTTGTTATGTGTGTAATTAAACAACACGAATACGAGCCAACAATTGTAATGGAAAGTGCAAGAACACAAAACATGTGTGTTAGTTTTGGAACATCTGTACTACGCTCCTCTTATATCAGGTAGTCCCTACACCCTCTGTGACGTCAGTGGTTTTTGCAAACACATCTAATATGTTTACATGAACAGATTAACAACTGTACATAAGCGCCTGTGTCTTGTAAATGACAATTCTACTTTCACAGTTCATCCACACTTTGAAAAACATGAACTCAGAGATTCTGAATTACACTGTTTAGTTTTTATTAAGACAGCTATAATCTACATAAAGATGCATAGTAGATGTGTAAGGCAGAAATGTGCTTAGCATTGCGGGTAGTAAATTTATCCTGCCAAACTGAAACCCCCTCGCAACCACCACCACCACCACCACCACCACCACCACCACCACCACCACCACCACCACCACCACCACCACCACCAACATAGGACATGCAAGATTATCTTGATACAAATTCAAATAAAGTCAAGAGTAATTTGCAGTGGATATGCTAGCAGTAATAAAAGTCCTTAGATAGAATAATGACCCTGTTCCCTGCTCTGATCAGAGCATTATATAAATGAGAATATCAAATGTGCTGTTATCAACTACACTGTGCGTGTGAGCATGTGTATGTACTTGCACACACATGCATGTGTAGTAGCATAATTTGTTCTAGTGTGGGTGTTTTTTATATCGCTGGACTCTCTCTCTCTCTCTCTCTCTCTCTCGCTCCCCTTAGCCTCTTTTTGTGTAATTTTTTTTCTGTGTTTGCATCGAGCAGCCAAGCCAGCATGACCTTTAGAGTTAGCTGACCTTTTAGCCAAATGAAAGTCCAGCCATCAGAAACTAATTAGCCCTGCACTCTTGCTTTAGTCCTGCGGTTCTGGGAAGGTTTTATTCCCTCATTCTCCCTATTGCACCCTGTTTTGTGTTTGTTTGTTTTTTTCTTCAGCCTCGCTGCCTTTCTCACATTAATATTCATTTTTCTTGGTGTTAGTGCTCTGTCTCATCCTCCCTTCCCTTTCTGTTTTCTCCTACTTTCTGTCTTACATACTCTCTATCTTCCCACCTCCATTTTACCTCATCAACCATTTCCACCTCTCTCCTAACCTCTTCTCTGTGTCTTTCATACTCTCTCCCTTCTCCTGCTTCTCTCCTGTCTGTGAGGAAGCATTGCCAAAGTGGTGACTAAGTGCCTTGCTTGGGGCAACAGAGCAAGGTTCCCAATCAAATAGCTTTCTTAAGCAAAGTTCACACATTGGAATCAGTTGACTCTTTCTCCCCTTTGCTCAAAGCCTCAGTCTAACTGTTCCTTCTGTGCGAAAGAAGGTGTTGTGCTCAATTGTTTAGTGGAGCAGCGGAGTACTGCATGCTGTGCAGTCGCTGCCTTTAAGGACGAACATTTTATTCCTTTCTTTGCACATAGGTACATGAGGTGAGACCAGAGAGGATCAACAAAGTGTCCCTGGTGACTTGCCCTTGCCTTGGTAGTGAGGGAAGCCAGTGGCACTGTCGCCAATACATACAAGCACACGTTCGAACACATACACATAAGCAGAGTCAGCCAGCTCCATCCTCTTCTGCCCTTCCTCCCAGCACAACTAAAATGGAGGAGGTGGGCCACCGCTGCTGCTAAACAGCAGATCACCAGGAGTCTTCTTATTCCCTGCAGGGCCTCTCAGAGGTCAACACAACTAGAAAGTTTACACTTGAACCGTTAAGTCAAGTGAAATGAGAAAACCTTTAAAGAGAATGGAGGGGTGAAGTGAAGAACACTACCACCTACACTTCGTTCATAAATAGATTCACATCCTAGACCGGCATTGCGTTTGAGTTAGTTTAGCCCTAATCGAAACCACCGAGATCTGATTCATGTGGATGCTATGATATGCAAGCTATTATTGTAGCGAACTGTGGCTGCATACTTCGGAGCCCTGCGAGAAGAGAGGGGTTTTTATCAGCAGGGTTTACTGAGATAGAGAAAGGAGAGGATCAATAACTGGCCCCGTGGTCATCAGTTAACAAAGTAGTCTCCACTTAAAAGGAGTGTTTGGCTCTCTGGTTAAGGGCAGCCAGATGATGCTAGCGGTTGAAAAAGGAAATGTGATATGAAACGGTGTGAGAATGAGAGGGGAGGATGATTCCTTTGTTAGTTGCATGCCTTGTTTAGGCTATTAAAGCTGAGAGAGATTGTTTGTGTGCCCAGGAGGCTTTTAGCTAACATGGTATGTCCAGCTATAATAAGAAGAACCGACTGCCACTGTAGCACAGTCTGTTTTTGCGGACTGTAGTGTCAGCTGGCGCTTTACTGAAGGCAGCGTATAACCTGAGTCATAGCGTGTGGTAGTAGTGTATGTAGGGCTGGACAATAAACCAAGTATATCAAATTACCGACATTATGAATCTTACTGACCTACGCTTACCCATCCATTCCCTCTGTTGTAGATACTATTATACCTACCTGTGCATCAGTAACACCTGCTTTGTGTTACTCATTTTGTAATTTTCAATAAATGTCTTTAAACTGAAGGTAACTTCTGCGACCGCTGATATGCGTGGTATGTTTGACTAGTCATATCGTGATTAAACAGGACAACAATATAAGAAATGGGCCGATATGAGACAGAAAATATATAGGGCTGAAAGTTATAATTGCCGTTATTGATCAATCTGCTAGTTATTCTCTCAGTTACTATTTTCCAGCACCCAATGTGATTTGCGTATTCAAATGATTTGTTTTATCCATACAAAATAACCCACAGATATTCAGTTCACTATCATATATGAAAGGAAAAGGCATCCAATCCTCACAGCTGATTTTCAGAATAGTAACCAATTAATTTTCTTTTGATCCAGTGATTACTTAATCATCTAACCTTTTCAAAAATACATATATATATTGTTATGTGTCGTTATTAAAGTAAATCTGATCATTTATTTTAATACAGATCTAAGTTCATTCCTAGTAGTATGTTTCTTACTATTTCTTTTAGTTACTTATTGTAGTTTATTTCACAGAAGCATGTCAGCTCCAAGATTATGAGATCTGCAGAGCTACTGCAATACAGCACAAACTGTACATATACAGTATGTGAATGTGCACGTGTTTGTTTCAGCGGAACTGGCAATAAGAAAGTTTAATGGCGAAAAGTTACGAGAGAGAATTGAACATACGTTGAGAAAAGAGAAATGTCAGATGCACTGTCTCCATTATACCCTCCTTACTAATAATGTACCAGTAACTGAGTCAGGTGTCAGGGATTGGGAGTGCGTGTGCCTAAGAATGTGATCAAGTTTGTCATCAATCTAGGCCTCATCAGCCTTTACTAAGACCTCGTGGTAGTTCCCGCTTTTCTCTATATACTTAAAGAGAAATGTAACACATCAACTAGTTGGCATGAAAATTGGTGTCAAATGCTCGATAACCCCAATCCATTCCCAGGCACTCACATGCTGCTTCAAAAGGCCCTGACCCACACTCTAAACACTGTCATCTATTGAGTTTTTGGGTGCTGTGTGCCATTCATGAGGCACTGACAGAGACATATTTTCATTTGTGCAGCCACTCTCTGACATACAGAAAGATGTAGATTTGGATTGGACACTAGCGTATTGCCAGCGGATGGTATTTTAGCCCCTATGCTGCTCTGTCCCCATTACCTCAAACCACTACCAGATTGGGAGATCATATATTTTAATGAGACGTATAATAGCTCTTTAACCCATATCATTAGGGGAATATATACCTACCATTTGCTCTTTTGGCAGTTAAACGAAAGGACTGTTTCCCTAATTACGCAGTGTGTAGGACAGGTCACGGGTTGGGTGTGTACCTGTCTGTGTGTGTCTGTGTTCAGGAATTATATGACCATTAAATATTCAGCTGCAGGGTCCCCCCCCCACTTCCTCGACCTAGCATCCATTAACGCCTCATCGCCGTTTAACTAGCTCTGTTGTCAATCACCAGAGGGCCTCGGCTGCAACAAGAAAATTTCTGGATTTGGTTTCTTGCCTAACATGTTCAGCATATAGAAAAAAGACAGAGTGAGAGCACACATCGTCAGCAGCTGCAGGACACCTCGGTCAAGGGCAATCAATATAAGTGAAATATCATTAATGATGCGTGTGCCCCCACCATCATTTGTTTGAAATAGTATTCCTCTTGTTTGGTGTGATTACATGCTCTGCTAAACAATTTGTCAGTCAGCTAAAATTTCCGCTCTGCATGCAAGTGTCTGCATGCAATACCTTTGTGGGTGTGTGCGTCCATAATAAATGATGTGATCCCTTTTCTAATTGAAAATAATAACTAATCCGTGGATAACAAGCTCTTGTATAATCCAAAGCCATATCCCTTCAGTTCTGGCCTATCTCGGCTGTAATAAAAGACAGGAAATGAGAGGCAAGTGAGAGTGGTGGCTTGGACATTGACGCTTAATGTAATCTGCCTTGAAATCAAATTATTTGACCTGGAAAGCCTAACAATACAAAACTCCTGCCGGGCTGCTGTTAAATATTTAGCACGTGCCTGTCATGAATACAAATGGTGCGCAAATTAGAATCTACAGGCGCGTGACCCCCATATCACACCCCAGGAGCACAGGGGGGCTGGCTCTGCTTTAAATGTTTTAATTACCGGGGCCATGGTGTGGCGTGCCATGCTACCTCGCCGAGCAGCATCGGCACTGCTCAGGCTGCCACTTGAAGGACATGCGGTGAAATTCATCTGCTGGTAAACACGAGTGATCTGGTGTCCATGTTCTCATCACATTAACTAAAACATGAAGATTCAATAAGTATAGTGTCTGAATTATACCGAGCTATAATTATAGTTCCCAGCATTCTCGCTCAGGGCACACCATCATACTTCTTATAAACTGTGTTCTTTCCTCTGGCTATATGATATACCTTAGGACTCGAGGGGGGCACTGTATTGCTCTTGTGCACTCTGCACTGAAGGAAGATCTGTCTCAGTGATTTTGATGTAAGAAAATCTGGTTTGTATTGATTCCGTATTGATTAGTGGAGTTACCCTCATCTCCTGTCGTTACTTCAGATAAATGGCCTTATTTGTTGTGTTATTATGTTCAACACAATCATGCCAGGAACAGTCAGAGGAATATTGAACCGACACTTCATTGGTTTCATGGGTTCTATTTGTTCCAGGAATTAAAGGATGTTTTCTGCCCGTATAGCACTGCAGAGAAAGTGTAAAAGAGAACACAATGACAATCAATTACGCCTTCACTTTAAAGGTCTGTTTCAAACAGAATCGTACAGAAGAACATTCCACACTTATTTCTGATTTTTGTCTTGCCTAAATAATGATTGATTTAAACATGAATAGTGCCACAGATTTCATCTAGCCATCACGCTTTTTATTTTCTTCTCTCTCCTCCCTATTCATTCTGGTTTGTGGTTCCCCCCACGTTGAAATGATTAGTTATGCAAGGCTTGTAAGCACTGAATCAGAGTTATGGTCCCCGGGGAAATAAATTTGGCAGAAAATCAGTGTGAGAAGATTTAATTATCACGAGGAGACCTTTTTTCCTTGCCTTGGCCCACTGAAGCCCAAACTCCTCTCCTCTCTCTCTCTCTCTCTCTCTCTCTCTCTCTCGTGCTTTGCTCAGCTCCACACGCTGCAGCCAAAAAAACCCATGGACGCCAGCCCTCTCCTTGCCTTCCTTCTCCTCCCAATTTGTTTCATTGCACGGTGATAAGCCAAGCAATTACCGCTTTATTGATTTTTCATCACTGCAAATTTAAAGTTGATTTTTTTTCTTCCCCCCCCCTACCTCTCGCTCCCTCTTTTCTCCCGCGGAGATGGCTCAGCAAGGTGATTAGGTGACCTCCTGTCCTAAGTGCTGCTGGTTCCGTGAACGAGTGGAGGCGAATGCCGAATTCTGCTAACCCCGTGTGACCCTTTGTTGTCCCGGGGTAATGGGATGCGGATGCTGCCTGGTGTGGCTGTCACCTCTGCAGCTATGGAGCCTATAGCCTAATAATTTCTATAAGGATATCTGTGGAATGACATGTTTGACTCGATAGCAGCTAAACTATCTCTGCCATAGGCTAGATTACACAAAAATTGACCATGCAAGCCTCCAGCCTGTGTTCATTCAGGTCAAGTGGAGAGATGATTGACAGCACCCTTTTACCCTCTGTGATTGGTAATCGTTTCTTGGGTCCCCTTTATCAATTAACCTACTGCCAGTAGACCGATGTACGTTCAGCAGCCTTGTGTTGAGTCACCAGGCTGATATATTTTCCAGATTTCCTGTCCATTCCATTTAGGTTTAGGAGATTATCAGGAAGATTTGTTGAAAATTTGATACTGAATGTGAAAATCCTTCTTGAATAAAACAATGTTTAGAAGCTGGAAAAAGCCCTAGTTTGTAATTCCCTACTCGTTTTTTGGCGACTTTTTTGCATTTTTCTTTTTCAACTAAAATACTTGAAATGTAATTTTTCAGAATTTTATTTTTTTTAAAATCTAAAAATTGAACACTGAATCTAGCTAAATAGTCAGGGTGGCCACTGCAGCCACAGTAATGTAGCTTTACAACCTGGAGTTTGAAGGTAGGGCTGTCACTCCAACTGCAAAAATTCCCAGTGTGTGAAAGTGGCTTACGCAGTACGCAGGCACACGCGCGTATGTCTGGATATGATCACACACAGCAGTAGTGTACTTGGTGTAGTCTAACAGGGTGGTCAGACTGCTGTGATTAGACACACCCGCAGACTGTTGCAGGTCAAAGTGCTGGCATCCTGGGTGGCTCTGGCCATGTGGTGGCCCCTGCAAGGTTTGTCATTAGACATCAGAGGTCACTTAAGAGTGTGTGTTAGGGGGGAGTAATATACGCTTGTGTGTCTCTTTTTTAAAATGTCTGTGTGACAGTTGGGTTGTTGGAATGCCTGAAATGAGGTTGCATTTGAGTGTGTGTGTGTGTGTGTGTGTGTGTGTGTGTGTGTGTATTTGGGGGCACTATACTGTGTCATGAAGGTGTTGCACTTTCTCCACTACTGTGTAAATGTACACACATGAAGACAAGGTCATTACACAGGATAGAACTACCAATAAATGGCTGAATTTTACAAGAGGAACTAATAATACATACGGACATAAGCATAACAATCATTTTAAATTCACTTATGGCACATTCTACTGTACCTGCATTCAACCCATATGCGATCCAGGCATTCAAGACTGTCATTGTAGAGTTCTCTTATTGTCCCTGTTCCACAGATCTACAACTGTATTTCCACATACGTTGCAGACACTCCACTTGCTGTGTTCAGAACAGCTGCTTTTCCAAGTGAGTCCCTAAGCAAAATTTGTGTTAATCAACTGTTGTGTCATACTTGAGTACAAGAGATTATAGCTACTTGGGTTTCCTGATTCAAACCACTGTTTATTAATACTAATACTTTTATACAGTCAGTTAGATCCGTGGATGTTGATTTAAACTGATTTACATTGTTGCTTTTAAAGGGAATACAAGAAAATCATGTATGCACAATATTGCACTCTTGCAACTCTTGCACTACCCCCCCCCCAAAAAAAAAAAAACTGACACACAAACACACCAGTACAACTGACAGAAATCAAACACAACAGGACTGACTGGACATTATAGTCACGCAACTATTCATGCATTTCTTTTCTGTAATTTAGGCCATGAAGGAAAATAATTTACATGGAGAAGTTTTGGATTTACATGCAAATGATGATGTCACCCTTGTTTTGTTATTTTTGCATGATTTCCTCCAATAAGGCAGAATGCAACAGAAAAAAGGAGGGTAATATATTACACAGTGCCAAGCTTATTAGTCTACAACCGAGGTCAGAAAAGGAGGAGGTGGAGGGCATTTGCCTAATTAATTACTACTCAGATACACTCACACACATACACACACGGCCATGACCTTTACTAATATAGTTTGTAGCAGACCACACAAATGGGAGTCTCCCTCCCTCTCTGTCCCCTTTTTTCCATTGCCAGCACACACACACACACACCCTGTCAGTAGCCAGCAGAGCAAAAGAAGAAAAAAATCTATTACAACCCAGCTAAAGGGAAAGAGCTGGATTCTAGATGGCTACATGTCTAGAAGACTGTAGGTCACGAGGTACGTGTGCCTGTTTGTGTGTCGATGTTCATGTTTTAGTGTCTGTGGAAATCGAGCCCGTTTCCTGGATTCAGATTACATCATTTTCATTTGAAAGACCTTGCTCCAATTAAGTAATTAGCTGCTTGGTGTTTCTCTAATTATAGAGTTCATCAAAGAGCTGCTGACCAGCCTGGGATTGACAAAATGGAGACCACTGCACTTTTTCCTGTGCGCAGGACTCAGACACAAACATGCACACAGCCGAGTTTAACCTAAAGTTAATTCAGTCAAATGCTTGTCGTTTCTGGTAAAGGGCAGGGCAGGAGTCTATATTCTAATCACAGTGATACGGCACTGTGCTTAATTAAGAGTTCCTTGAGTCTCACATACTATTATTATACTGCAGGTTTCACCTTCCAGCAGTCAAGAGTCTAAAATATGAGAAATGGTCCTTCATTTATGTGTTGTTTTACACTTTACCATTCTCTTTAAAAACTTATCCTTAAAAAGCTGTACTTGAATATTCCTGTGTGTAGAAAGTGTCAAATGCAAAACGTTATCCTCACTTCCTAGAGTGACATTCTAGGGGTTTGTCATATAGCAGGCAGTAAAACTCTGAGATATTATAATAAAATATAAGGAAACAACATTTTATACAAAATTTCAGAAATTCCACAAGTCCCCTTTCAAGCCCGTTGACAGAGAAAGTGGCTGTGATCTTGAAGATCTCACCACTCAGCCTGTGAAAGCTTCACTATTTAATGAGATTCTGTGATGCTGCCCAGGCACAGGACATCGGCTAACACTCATACTGCTCTCTTTCTCTCCCTCATACACACACACACACACACACACACACACACACACACAGAGAGAGAGAGAGAGAGAGAGAGAGAGAAACACACCCACATGGTTTTAGTTAGCCCTCTATGTTTGCAGTTAGCACCGAGCAGTCAGGTCAGCAGGAGCAGTCAGGTCTTAGCTAGAATTTCAGATAAATAGCTGATTTATATGCAGTAAATATACAGTAGATGCTTTTAAACTTTGTTTGCACTAGTGTCCTGAAAGGTAGACCCTTGTTTTTGGAATTGAATGCATTATTTATACCCATGACAGCAACAAGGCAACAATAAACATGTCATCCCCTGATGAATGGTAAATCCTCCTCTCCTCTCAATTACAAGTAAATACAGTATGTTAGCTTTTTTCATTTGTAATGCAAACAGGGTATTTGACAGCCGGACTGTAGCATGCATGGGAACATTTTCCCAAAAATGCGTCTCATCAAAGTCTCATAAGTTATGTCTGACGTTTGCATGACACGCACATGACGGAAAAAATAATGTAGAAGTCCTTTAGATCAGTCAGTGCATTTTTGATGGCAGGATCAAACAATTACATGCATCATCATCTCTTATAAATACAATCTGTGGCCTAAGATATTGTGTATGATGGATGGAAGGAGAGACTGGGGCCAGTCTGTTGTTCCTCCCCATGATCTCATTATGGCCAGAGATGGAAAGAGGCTAAACACACGCGTTTAATCGTAGTAGCAGGATTTTTTAGGATAGACATGGAGAATATACTGCAGAGTAGCTGAACCGGGGTCAGTTGAGGAGAGGAAGTTGAGAGGAGAGATGTGCAGAATGGGGTTGAATGACAGAAGAGAGAGGGCGGTGAGTAGGCGGGGATGCGTAGAGATGTGGAAGGAGATAGCCAAGCATGGCGCGTGGCTGCCATGTCATCCTGTCATTAGCAGGTTGTTTGGGTCTTTAATTCATCATTCAGACCTTTATTGACTGGAGATGGGAGATCACTATCACTAGGCGACACTAGAAGAGCGCGTGTGTGACACTCAGCCACCAGCTGCTCTTCATTTCCTGATGCCAAATAGATATCACATAAGGTATCGCATAAACATATCACATCCCATATCTGCTAAGGTCAAATAATGCTCAGGGCTACACGGCCATTTTTCCATAAGTTCCACAGAACTTATAGACCTGACTGTTGAGACAGCTGAGCATTAGTGATGTGTGACAGGCCCCTGGTGTCAGTGACAGGAGTCGACAGGACGGCAAACTCCACAGAGACCAGTTGACACTATGATAACACGGTGAACACCGCAGGGGATCCCTTGGCCCGCGTGTGTATCGTGGTGGAAGGTGTATTGTTGGAAGACACGGGTTACAGAGACGTGTGGCTTTTCTAGAGGGGGGATGGGGGGTAATATACAAGTGACTGTGCGTATTATGTGTGTGGTCTCGTGGGAACGCACATTAGACTGGCTTAGCCACCTGCTCTGACACTGGACATCTCACTGGTCACACATGCATTTACAAACACATACATACATATAGACCCACTCCTTGGGGACATACTGGGGACATCTGGCTGAGCCTGTCAGAATTTTCCTTCATTTTGTGTGACCTGTTGACCCAGGCCGCCACAGGCATCGGGCAAGCATCAGCGTCACATCTTGTCATTGTTGCAGTGCTACTATTGGTCGATCGCTTCCTTACCGACAACCTACAGATTCAGACGCAGAGGAGAGGAAACACACGGTGGTTTAGCTTTTCTTGTCATTCGGGTAGTTTTGATTGTCCAGGTGTTTCTCTGCTTGCCTCTTTACTCATACTTCTGGGTTGCTGATCTGTTTTAGTCTGCTCTCATTATCTTCATCTCCTCTCTTTCTCTCTTCCTATGTATCTCTCTCTTTCTTTTTTGCTTTACTCATTGAGGACTCATTTTTTCCATGCCTAAAGCTGCAGGGTATTAGTTATGCAAATATTGACGTGCCGCTTTGGCCTGCTAGGTATCAATTGAAATCAGCAAATCGATGGCCCTAATAGCTGCTCATTAGCCACTCGATGCATTTACAGGGCTAACATCAGAACCTGTCAGCAGCCCCTAATCAATACAGTCTAAAAGTATTACCCAACCAAGGCCCACACCGGACACCTTTTTAATAACATATGTTAGCCATGTGGCTTTCTGTGTAGAAGTAGAGAAATAGGTTTGTAGGACAGGCTTAGACTTCGCTGTCATATCAACAGAATATCTCATTAGCAGCAACATTCGCAGACACATTAGGTTTCTTAATTTATTTGTTTTAATGTAATGAAAATCCTCATTCCGCGAAGCAAAATGTCTTGCAGAGAATCATTTGGTGCTGATAATGAAATCTCATCAGTTGGATTTTAATAAGTAATTTCAATAAGTATTGTTTCATTTTTTTCTGTTGTTGTTCAGTCCAATTCCCAGGCATGTGTTGAAGCAGGCTGTTGTTTGGGCCTGGAGAATCATACAGTAAAGACTTTGATGCAGCCAGGATACTGCTGCTGAGAACAGGGCCAGACCGGAGCCCCTCTATCGCCCCTAGCACACAGCCCTGCTAAGCTTAACTCAGCTGTTTGATGCCAAGCTCTGCGAGTGTGTGCCTGTGTGCGTGCATGCATGTGTGTGTGTTTACCCAGCTCAGGGGTTACATAAACAAGAGCAGCTAGCCTACAGGTAAGACCCACAGGAGACCAGCCAAGAGAGAGAGAGAGAGAGAGAGAGAGAGAAAGAGAGAGATGGAGCGCCAGTCTCTTACCTTGGCATTCCTGAGGTGTTGTCGCCATTGCTGGAGCTGGATATTCACTAATGAAGGGCGAGCTGGAAAATGACTAAAGGAGATAGTAAACAAAGTTACTGCACACGCGCACACGCACACATAAACAGACTCGCACACTCATACATGTGTTAATATAGTTGCATCCGTGCATGTGTTTGTGTGCATCCCTGATGTATCAGGGGCTGCTGTAAAGAGATGGGGAGAATGTGGGCGGATGGGGGATTTGAGGCGGGTGCTGGCAGCGGGGCAGTTGGCCGCTGGTGCAGAGAGAGAGAGAGCAGGGAGGGGGGTGGGGGGTTACAGCGGAGATAAATCATTAGAGAACAGGTTATTGGAAATGCAGGGAGATAAAAGAGTGAAGAAGCCAGTAATTGCCTTAAAGATCAGACTACAAAGCATTACTTTGGATTTTACAAGGCCAGCCAGCAACAAAAGAGCAGTAATTTATGAGCTCAGTGTAAAAGAATAGCATAATTACATTAAAAATTAATGCTAATGAGGGCTAAAATGGGGAAGGTGGTTATTATGAAAGTTTGTATTCATCTTCCCTGGGTTGAATGATGGCTAGTGGCTTGATTAATGGCTTAATTTCTATCAATTAGCAGGCAAAAAAATCTCCACAGAGACGGGCCTAAATTGAGCATTGAATTACACATCTTTACCATGGTGCAGGGAGAGAGGTAGGGGGCAGAGGAGGGGAGGGCACATAATTGAAACCTGAGAAACCAAGAGATGTTTCTGTGTAAGAGTGCGAGCATGTCCCTGTGAAAGCTGGGCATGGGTTACAAAAATCTGATAAATGTTTGTCCTCATATATTCTGAGAACTGGGGTTTGCATCACTGATGGGTTTGCAGTAGACAGTGTGTCAGTGGTGTGGTGCTTCGAGAAACACATACAGAAGAAAATGTATAAAAATTAAATTTAAAACAAACCTTCATGAATTTGAATGTTTTTCTTTGAAATTTTGAAAAATTATAGTCTTTGATTTAACTGGCCAAATTAAAAAAGGGGGGAGTCACTTCTTTTCTGACGTGAGTCCCAGATATATTTCTTGTACTTGTTGTGTCGAAGACCCACTATCCGCCATTAATACAGCAGCAGAGTTTGCCCTTTCTTTGCTATTAATTTTTAACACATCCATTAAATTCCTTTAAGCTGTCTGTTTGCCAAATAATTCCAAAACATTGTCAAAGATTTGCAGAAATTTGCAAGACTTCAATAAAACAAGCAGTTAGTTTTCCTTTTATTTATTTTTCTCCACACAAGTGCTGCAGTGATTTAGCCGGTATGCTAGTGCACTCAATTACTGGAATTAATCAGCAGCAGCAATATATTTAGCTCTGCTGCTCTTGATTGACAAACTGTACTAGACCAAAGTCAAGTTTACAAAGACAACTCTGCCATAGCCCCAGGCCTCTGCTAACATGTGTTGTTGAACAGCTCCCTCTTCTGGCAGGGAAGTGTAACTATTGCACAAGACTCTCATCAACAAGGCTGAAGGAGATGAGCTGAAATCTGTTTCCATTGGCTTGTTTGATTTTCTCTCCCCATCTTCTGGTCTTAATCAATGAAGTGGACAAACAGCTATTTAGAGAGAACAATAGCCTATTGATTCTGAGCCACTCATCAGCACTGCTGCCTGTCCAACTAATTTCAGTAATGACATGGCAAGTGAGTTTTCTGACTGCCTCCTTTATATACATGCACTCACGCGCGCGCGCACGCACACACACGAATAAGTGTAAACATGCAAGGACACAAACACAAGTTAACATACATAGCTCAGTCACTATCCATTAGTCTTGATACAAAACAGAAGCTTATTGATTAAGTTTGATCCCGTTTCCTGAATCCTGGTAATGATTGTAATGCATTTCAGCAGCCAGACACAAACGCTACAAAGAGATAAAAATAACCTAATTAAAACAAGTGCATATACTGTACATTTAATTGTATGCGTGGTGAAAAAGAAAAAGAAAAAACAAAAGACAAACAAATGACAAAGACCTGGTTTTAATCTGGTCTAGTTTTGTTTCTTTTCCTTTCTGCCTCTTGCTCTCCGTCTTTTTTTTTTTCTATCTCAGCTTTCACTTTATCCTCCTCTCATCTCTGACAGAGATGTGTTCCTAATGCGGTGACAATTGAGTCGACCTGTTAAATTAATTTGCCAGATAATGTGTCAATATTAAATATCAACTTTGACCTCTCCAGGCTGCGGAGTGCGCTCGCCCAGCTAGACTATTGATTTTTGTCTGCCTCTGAGCTCGCTAGGCCCGCACTCAAAGTCCATTATTTTTGATTTTCTCATGAAATACATATCTTTTCCCGCTGACATCTGACAAACAGCATATGGAAGTCATTTTATCTACCAATAATATGTTTGTCAAAAAGTCCAAGGTCTTAATGGATTCCTGCAGCACTCACGGACAACCCAGCAACAGACGGGCCTGCCAAGGAAGATGCTAGTAGATATGGGGGGGTGAGTGTGTGTGGATACATGTCAGCATGGCAGTTTGTGTGGTAGTTCTTAATGTAGGGCATTCATGCTCGAAGGACAGCAGAGAGGGGGTAATTGAAAAAGTGAATTAATTGTGCTGAATTAATTGTCGGCCGGTCACAGGTGTTAGTTTTCATTCGACCACTTGCACGCTGATTCAGCCGTGCAGTGAGCAGTGTTGATAGTGGTATGAAGGACAGGCCACAGTCTCCAGGAGGATATTAGGCCAGTGTTCAGACTTCATCTAGCAGCCCAGTCAAGGTAATGACTATTTTTGGAGCCACTGTGCAATGCGTCTCTGCTCACATATTCCCGCACAGGATGACAAGCTGATAGTCTGTCATATAGGAAGGCTTAATTCCACTTGTCACTCAGTAGTCCAATTCTGCAGTGCATTTCAATCAAAACCGAGTTTGTTTGAGTGCTATTATGAACAATAATAAGGTGGGTGTGTGTGTGTGTGTGTGTGTGTGTGTGTGTGTGTGTGTGTGTGTGTGTGTGTGTGTGTGTGTGTGTGTGTGTGTGTGTGTGTGTGTGTGTGTGTGAGTTAACATGTGATGCTTTGCTGTGAAAGCCAGAACAAATATTCATTTATTCATTAAACACCAAGGCCATGAAGATCTGTTGTGACACCCTTTCTGTAGCTGCTAATGGATTGAATTAATTCCTGCTATTAGCTCCAGTTGCAAGCAGTGAGAGCGCGTGCGTGCGTGCGTGCGTGCTAAAGTATACTGCATGTACGGATTTATGTGAGCCATGAGTGTGACTGCTAAGTATGTAAGTTGCAAGCACGTATGTACACGTGGGAGTACTGGTATGCCGTTGTTCTTTGTGTATGTGTGAGTGAGTGCGTGCGCGCGCATGGTGTGTGTGTGTGTCTTCCCATTTGTGTACTTGTTTTCATGACACAGCTTACATCACTGGAGCAGAGAAACATGGATGTCTTCTGGATTGACAGATAGAGAGATGGGAGAGTGCAGGAGAGGACGGATGGAGGGGGGAGAGAGGGATGAATATTGACGGATCATTGGAAAGATTGACAGCCAGAGAATAATAGGAGCATTCAGACTCTGTCTTTTTTTTCTTGTTGCTAACTTTCCTGGCACACCTATTTTTGCCCTCCTACGCTGCGAAGACTGTTCTTGAATTCTTGAAATGATTTATCATGTGATATGCAGAATCCTGATGTGTTTATATCCAAGACTAATTTACTGGAAACCCTTTATGTCTTTTTGTTTGATTGGCCAAGCCAGAGCAAAATACTTTCTGATACATGAAAACTATATGAAACCTAATCACATTTAGTCTCCATAATGAAATTCCACTGCAGTGAGTTTGTGTTCATATTTTGATTATTTTAGAATGCATTATCTGAGTGTAATTTACTGTCTAGCTATTATCTTGTTAGTATTTTTTCCACTTACCTTTTGTACTAACTCCATGCCCTTGGCAAAGCAAGAGTCCTTTTCATGGAGGCCAAGATTAAAATATGGGAATATCAGATATTTCATATTGTAAGTGTCAAAGAACATTATACAGAGAGAAAACATACAATCAACTAAGCCCAGTCCAAATGAAATCTGGTGTTTTTCAGAACATGACAAGGGACAGCTGAGCCTGTGTGTCTGTTTTCGTGTGTGTGTGTGTGTGTGTGTGTGTGTGTGTGTGTGTGTGTGTGTGTGTGCGTGCTATTGTTCATAGCTTTCCTTCTGTGTAACTTGTGTTTCAGAGGGAACTTCTCTAGAGGAGCAAGTGCGAAGGATAAAGGATATTGAGGCCATCGAGAGTGATTCCTTTGTTCCTCAGGCTTTCAAATCATCCAGGGATGATATAAAGGTGCGTTCTGTCTCTCTTTCTCCCCCTGCCCCTCACTCTCTCTATCTTTTCACTCTGTCTCTTATTGAATTTCCCTCTCTGCAACGCTGTGCCGTCTGTCCAGAGACAGCCCAGACCAAATCAAACATTCCCATTCAGCGCCGTTTGTTCCGACCTGAGATGGTTTCATCAGACGCTCCACTGTTCGCCGCCTCCAAAGTGGCAGCACCCACACAAAAGCCACAGCAGGCAACAGTCATCCTCTGTCTCTGCCTCTCTCTTTCTGTCTTTCTCTCTCTCCCCACTCTGGTTGTGCAGCTGCAGACAAAACACAGAAGTCATTATTGAAATGCTGCTGTCTCTGAAGGACCAGGAATTAGATTTGTTGGGGCTCATGGCTGTTTTGTAAAGACAGGTGACAACATGTGACAGCAAACCTACACAGTCCTTTGGGAGTCTGACAAAGGTCAAGACCCATGTGGCTGCAGCTTTTACTGGATTGGGCCAATCTGTCCTGGCCTGGTCATACTGCACAGATTGCACACACACAGTATGCTCGGCCTTCCCTCTCTGAGTGTAAGACCACATTCACACACTGATCCCCCAACTTCACTAGATTAGGTTATGCAGTCCAGTAGTGGCTGTCATGGTTCACACCTACAGTGGATCTCCTATATGGGAAAAATTAAATGTCAAGTGTGCTCTCAGATGTGTATGAAGTTTGATTTATACTGTAAAATCACCTCATAAAACATAATACAGAAAAACAGAATTATTAAATAATTCTTGAAATTCTAAAAAAAAAAAAAAAGGGACATGTTTCGTTCCTACGAAAAGAAGAGCTTTAATGATACACAATTTCAAGTTTAAACAATTTTTATAGCAGCTCTTCACTGGTTTTCAGATTAATCTCTGGGGTATCGTCCTCATCATTAGTCAGATATTACTTAACATATCCAGATGATTCATGCTTAGTTGCGAGGATTTCATAGTCTTTCAGAGTCTTTTAGCTATATCACATCTTTGGCCAAAATGAATAATAACTAAATAAACATTCAGACATTGACTACTAAATTGACTACTACTACTTTGGGTAAATTGTCAATTAAAGAAACTGACAATTAATTAAACCTTTTTAAACTAAATAGTGCCAAAATAACAGAATGTGCTTGCCTTTTTGAACACGTTATTGTTTGCGAATATGTGCTTATAAAGTTTATTTGGTTTTAGTATTGAGAACCATTTAGCTATGAGTTGTGACTAAATGATTTTAAGCAACTGTTAATGAGGAGAACCCAGTGAAACCTTTCATATCTGCTACAGTATATCTTTGAAGATTTTTTTTTTTATTTCAAGCAAGCTGCATTCATAAGAAATGTATATTCAGCACATCATTCCCAAGAACTGTAATGACCAGTTACAATATCTGATATTTGGCACATCACCATACTGTAGCTAGTGTGTTTTATATCTCACTCACTTTTTGTATCCTGCCAAATGAATTTTAAATAAATCTTTCCAACTGGGTAAACATTTGCTCTGGGGCTTGTATTAGGAGTGTTTGAAACATGAAGGGACTTGGCAAAGTATTCATTTTGTTATTTCTTCTTCATCAAGTGCGACAAGGAGAACGGGCCATCCATCCAAATACGGGGCCTGTTATAGCTTTAAGTCATACTCCAGGGATGGAGGAAGAACTATTCTAAGTATCACATTCCCTGCTATCAGCTTGGACTCTACAGATGGCGACATGAGCAGGGCAGAGAGCCTTCATCTTTACTTAAAGTCTGTTACAGAAAAATTCCTTTGGCTGCAACTGTAACAAAATTTGAATAAGGTTGCTGTTAGACCGACAAAGCTAATATGTCACAAAGCTGATTCTGCCAAGTGTTTGAATATTTTAATATCTACAAGTTTTAGCTTCAGTAATCACCAACATGAAGAAGACCTAATACACGTAAGCCTATCTGAAAACCAGGCCTCTCGCACAAAACAATTGCTGGTTTTAGCCCGAGGAGACTCACTTACACAAAATATAAACTGGATTGACATGAAAGGGGAAATACAATATATTGGTCATAGTCATTGTGTTTTCCTACACACACAGATGGATGAATCAAGTGAGATATATATAAGAATGAAATTCAGGATACAAACTGATTACTATCAGTTTTCTGCTGTTTACAAGTTTGCTACATACTGCCATCTACTGGACAAATGTCATATTGCATTTCACAATTCCTTTTTGTCTCCCCCTCCATACTATATATTAATTGTACATAGCATATGATATATGCCAATCTTTACAGTATATTTTTCAGTGCTTGCAATCAGTGTACATGTATGATTTATACCAATGTGCTAAAAAGTATCCATTCAACTGCAGTTAGGTAAAGCTAAATATTTTCCAAAGAGTCAACACTTTTTTTGTTGTTGTTGTTCTCTGAGATCTTTCTAGAGCTGTTCACAATTTATCTAAATGTTTTGCAGCCATGAGTAGAGCCTCCATTTCCCTTTGCTTTGTGGGACAATTGCATATACCAGGAGCCCACTCAAAAACCACGATCAAGAGTTTTTAGTATGCATATTGGCTGTTTTCAGTATACTTAATTTAATAACACGCTACATACAAAAACCAGAGCATTATTATGTAGTATGGTACTGGGATACAGATGTTATACCATTTTGAGGGACAGAAATATCCTGTGCACATACTATTTATGTGGTAATTTGATAACACTACAAACAGTAAAATAATGTTTATGTGTATATAATATGTTAATCTTTTTTTTTTTTTGCTTTCACACTTTCTTAGTTGCATCTACCATTTATATAGTTAATTATGTTTCTGTATATGTGTTTTGGTACTTCCAAACCTATTTAAATCCTTGAATGTGCTCTATTTAATTTGAGTGTGACATTTATGCATCCTTTTTGTGTATTTTCTGTGAGTACAGACTGAGCCAGCTGAGGTGAAGCAGGAGTCAGAGAGGGCAGATTCTCAGGATGTCACTCTTCCCATGTCCATAGTCTATAACGACAGTGACACACTCGCCCATCCCAGTGTAAGTTCTCACCCAGCAAACCCTTTCACTGTAAGGTTTAGATGTTTTTCTGTCTGCTTCAACATCACAACAAGCTGCCCTAAAGGGCTCTAACGCAGACTTTTTAAAACCCTCTGAGCGAATGAGCACACTGCAACCCTCAGGCACACCTGAAGTTGATCTCGCTTCTTGTCATTTTATCTTTTGTTACCGTCGAGTTTTTATGAGTATGGTGCTTGCCTTTACTGATTGGTGGACAGACTTTGTAAACTTTTTCTTTTGAAAATACTGCTTCTACTGATACCACTTCCACTGTTTACGCCACTTGGATACTATGCATCGTATCGCATAGGACGCTGCAGTATAGCAGATTATAGCCTCCTCAAATCACCTTCTCCCGTGCCTGCAGACCAATGATGAAAAACGAGAAGGAAAACTTTAAACTCCAATAAAGCTCACTGGGGCTTCCCAGTCATCTGTCTCCACAGGGGAAACTAAGTTATGCCCTGACGTATGCAGATAACCCCCTGACATACAACCACACACACACTTACATACACACACCACCACCACCCCCCAGCTCAAATCCACACACATACACAACCTCAGACAGGCTGATGTATGGCAGCAATATGCCCCAGGCGGGCCTCAGACCCAGCTCCAGCTCCAGCTCCAGCTCCAGCTTCAGCTCCACTTCCAATTAGAACAGATGAGTCCCATTAGCCCAGCCCAGATACTGTCATCCCCCACACGCAGCCTCATTAGCACCATGACACCAGTGCAGGGCCGACAGACAAAAACTCACTGGTGTTGAATCTAACACACAGATAACATGCAGTGCAGCTGTAAGCGGCGTAGGTTAGGAATGAAGGATTGACGTGGCCGGGGTTGCTCTACAATCTGCATAATAACAGACATGTATCATCACATAGTTGTACAGTGTATACACAGAGCCAGCATATCAACATTATCTCTCACCCTCACACAAACGCACACAGTGAATATAGAAATGATATTCCAGTTTCCCCCAACGTCTTAGTGCCCTGCTTCTCAGTCTCATAGTCATTATGTTACTTCCAAATAAACACATGCCTTCATTCATCAGACACTTGCAGCAGCAGTTTCGTACCCCTCTTACAGTCAATATCGTTGCTGCTGGTGATGTACTGCGATGAATACAAGTCGCACGTGTAGGGCTTTTCTTTATCACCAGGTTAACCAACCTCTAGGTCCACAGAACTAGATGAGTTACAAGTTTTTTTCTCATGTGCCTTTTGAAGTGAGCAGATGGAAAAGACTAAGATGAGATACTACAGACTTTGAGACTCGTGCTGCGCTTTGACTCCACGCTGAGGTCGCATGGGCAGTGCTGACACTCTGTGGCAGGCTCGTGAACTTACGAGGAAACATAGCTCATTCATTTCTGTCACTTTCTGGGTGTTGGAGGTTTTGGAAAGTAGGACTGAGCAGCCATAACACTACAGTTACAATCACTGTCATCAGGAGTTGGTAATGACTCGAGTGTGTAGTAGACTGTGGAATACAGCTGACACTGCTCTTGGTTCATTAGAAAGAAACAGTTAAACCGGAAATGTGTTGGAGTGGCCAACAAATTTCACCGGTGTTGGTCAAGTCACTTTTCTTATAGAGTGCAATATCACAAATTTGCCCTCAAGGTGCTCTTAAATCTGTACAACATACAAAAGTCTCTGTCCTTAGTTAGATAGATAGATAGATAGATAGATAGATCTTTAACTATTTTGATCATTAATTAACTGTTTAAGTCATTTTTAATTTAATGGTTTCAGGTTCTCAAATGTGTGAATTGGCTGCTTTTCCCTGATGTTGAATAGTAGTCTGTACTACAGTTAAACCGCAAAGCCACCGTGCTTCCTGGCTCTCCCTTGGTGGTCCCCTTTAGTCCCGAGGTCCCTGTCCTTGTCTGTACCTGTGTCTGTCTGTTTACCAACATGTCCTCTCTACGGTGTCCTGCAGTTGTTCATGGACAAGGAGAAGGCAGAGGAGCTGTGGCTCAACAGACTGGTCTCCCTGCGACAGGAGAGGCTCATGGGAAGTCCTGTGACCTGAGAGGCACCAGAAACCCAGAGGATCCTCCTCGTTTCTACACCTCATTCACTCAGTCGAGTTTGCTTTTATCATGTTTCAATGTCGGTCATTTTCTATCGGTCTTGTTTTAGGACATCATAACGTTTCTTACTTCACCCTTCCACTAATTTCCCTTACCTGTTGTAAAGACTTATGAGAATTTGAGCAAATGAACAGCTTTTTGTCCGGATGTGTTGGAATTTTTTTAAATATAATTCAGTTAAACAATGTGCTGTTCTTTATTTGGCTTCATTTATTTTTAATGGAGATCTTACAGTAAGATAAAGTGATGTTTTACCATGTGGATGTAGCATTTGATACAGTTTTGTCTTTTGTAATCAATTCAGTAAATAAAGATAGCTGTGATTTTTTGGGGGAATTTTTTTGGATTTATTTATATATATATATATTTTTTGGATTGATAACTGTCTTCTGCTTTTGTGGGTGCATCATGGAGATAAACTTGTTTAATTTCTTATGTTCTTAAAGTAAGATATCAGAAGTATCTTCAGATAGATAAATGAGTCGCACTGCAATACAGTATCTTACTAAAAGTAGTCTGACTCACCCTGTGGTAAGCTTATCTTTTTGGTCTGCATCAGGATTCATATAAGACTGGAGTAAACCTCATCTCACCTACCCTAAACTTCTGTTCTCTTAAATACACTGTTCTCTTAAGTACTATTCATTGATCTATGCTTATGTTTATTCACTGTTGTGTCGCAGTTTGAGCAGGGAATCCGAGGCAGTGTAGAGTCCACACTCAGGCCTATTTGTGGAACAGCCAGATGGTGAATCTATACTGAGTCTGGGACACGGTGTGTCACTCCTGTACTCTCCAAATAGTCAGTGTTGTAATAAAGTAATAAATCAGAATGAACAAATGATTTGCTACAGCAAGTGCACAAATTAATCTCTGCTGTGTGAGTGCTTGCTTGGAGAGGGTGAAATTTGTGTGTATGTCCTCTTCACATGTGCCAAGCGGCTGTCCCAAATGTCTTCACACCCTAGACTTACTAAACCAAGAACCACTTCAGAAATAAAACAGTCTGGTAATTTAATCTCAGAGAGTTGCTTGGTGTGATTTCTTCTTCATTTTAACGGATAACATCAGTCTGTCTTAAAACAGTAGTCAGGTGTACATTTACATGAAAACAAGTTTTTTTTTTTCTTGCTGTCATCATTCCCTCCCGTTCATATTGGCTGAGATGATCACTTCTCTCTTCCGACGAATGCCACAGCCCTTGTTCCGTCAAAAAATATATTTCAAAGTTTATCTGAAGCCAATATGAGGCTTCAGTGGTCTGAGTAGGACAAATCATCCTACAAATTTACAGTCTTTTTAGTACAAAACCCCTTTTGTGTTTCCTCAGAGAGTCCTAACGTGCTGAGCCGTGGTGGAGGCACAGTAACAGAACTGTAACTTTTGAAGGTACAGATTTAGACAGGCACATAGCTCATTTTGCGGTGACATGCACAAGCAGGACGAGGAAATGTTGAGTTTTCTATCTAGAGTTCCGTTGCCATGGCAGCCACCCTCGGCATACAGCGCGCGGGTCGAACCTGTTCGAAGCGTCGAATAACCAGCCAATCCGAGGACCGGATTCTTGTCACGTGGCCGGTGTCAGAGTTGTTCTAAATGACGTTGAAATCCACCTCCTCCGTAGAAACGCTACCGAGGCTGAGCGGAACACCTGTGGCGGACGCGGATTATTTCTTGAAAATCCCTATCTCAGATTTTTGTTCACATCCTCAGAATCCGTGGAAATGTTCAACAGTAATTTCAGGGACTTTGATGAGGATCCGTTCTTCTCGTGAGTAACTGAACTGTGGTGTTACATCTGGCCATTATAATTGAATGTTTTTGGCTTGTAAATTGGGTTGTCACCGTTTGTTTTCACAATGCAACAGTTAAACTAAGATCGGAAGCCGTTTATCAAGGGGATAGCATTTGAAATTATATATCCGAGCCGCGATAGACCCAAACAAACAAACTCCCAATTATGCCCACAACCTAATAATGTTAACGCTGAAAGTTAACGTTATTATCTTTAGGTTAAATAAACAAGCTAGTTCTTCAGTTTAGACATATCTAAACTGACTAGTTGCGTCTATCACTCGACTTATTCAGTTAACACCAACTAGATTTGTAACCTGTAAAATAATCAAATGTGGACTCTTACACATAACAGGTTACTATCTCAGTGCATTGAGCACATTTGAGAGTGGAGTCCTTTATCGCTACGTTGAATTTCAGCGGAATTGTTATGGTTTAAATCCCACGTACATTATGCCTTTTCAGTTACATTTTAGTCAGACTGCTACAGAGGTAACAGCTGCTGTAAGGACAGACAGATTTATATGTAATTTTATGATTTGTAAAAGCAAACTGGAAGGGCAAATAAAAATGTCCGGTGAGACCGGGTGTTAATTTATTATTTTGTGTCCATGTACTTTAAAGTTTTGATACAGGTTTGTATCGTTTTAGGAAAGAAAAAAAAACAGAATTCCCAGTAGAAATTAAGAGAAAGTAATTAGTAATTGATCATTTTTGGGTAACTATACACACACACACACACACACACACACACACACACACAATGTTCTACAGTCACTTTGACTTATTGCATGTGTGAACACCTGCTGAGTTAGTTTGGCCACACTTGACCCGACTTCCAAGGCGAGTGTAAGGGTGGCTGAAATTATTTTAGGGGTGCTTCTTATTTCAGTGTGTTGTGTTCATTGAAGAATTTATCCTTAATGAGCTCCAGCTTTAATGAGCTGGTGTAGGAGATAGGAGTTATTCTCAAATATAGGAACTAAGCGCTTAGTGTGCGCTTAGTGTAAAGACATTGTCATCCTTTTCTTTTTCCTTTTTTTTTTAATCTCCAGGGACTTTTGTAATGGTTTGCTGTTGTCGGCCTCATCTTGCTCAGTGAATGCTAGGGCTCACTTTGTCTTTACCTCCTCTTCCTCTTCCTCTCCAATAGGGATCCATTCCGGGCTCACAGGGAACATATGCGGCAGATGATGCGTAGCTTCTCTGAGCCATCCGGCGGGCCCTTAATGCCCAGTATAATGGATGGGAGAAGCCGTGGTCACGACATGGCAGAACATCCTAGCTCATCCCTGGCACTGAGGGACGAACACAGGGTGAGAACATGCATTTCAAGAAGCACTCATTTTAAAGTGTTGTTGTCTACGTGTGGACTAAAGTAATAGGCAAGAAAGCTCTACTGAGTATGTTACAGTATCGTTATGTGTGTATATCCATGACTGACTAACCTACAAACATATCATTTTGGTCTATATGGGATGAAGGATGAAGCCCCTGCTTCAGCAGTTCGCTCATACACCTTACAACCCTCTCTGTCCACTGCTCATGGGCTTATAAACCGCAGATGATTAGTGTTTGGAGGAAGTGCTAAGGTTACTAAGGCTATAGTGGAGGCTGGCCACTGGCAGTGAAACTGGAGCACCACTAACTGAGGTATGGGGTCATGTGAGTCTCTGGTTTAGAGGAAGGGCAACCCCTTTGGCCTCTCTGGACAGTTATATCTAGCTCTGAGGAGTCCTATTTATAGGGCATTGTTCCACTGACACACTGCTTTCTTGCGAATACACGTACCGACTTCTTTAACACTCACACCAATTGGGCCCCAGAGAATTGTGCTTTGCTCTGCTTATATGAGCTGCTGCTGAAAATAAGTTTATTTTGATTTCAATCTAGTTGGCCCAGTTTTCAGGTTAACTTAAAATACAGTTTGTCTTCAAATACGTCTAACAACTTCCCCATAAGTCTTTGATTTTATACACCTATGTTGCATTAGGCAAGAATAAGGCTGTAAAAGCTGTGGACTTGCAATAAGTGCTCAAGTTATAATAGTTAGAAAGCAATCCTGGATCAATGGTTTGCTCTGGAAACTTTTGATGTTAATTATGTAGGCTTGTAAGGAAAAGGCAAGCAGACCAAAATAATATAGCAGACCAAAAGCAAGTTTTAGTCTGCTATATTGCACCTGTTAACCTTTCCCAGATCACCCCCTCTACTGCTAATTTATCCCTGCTAAGTCAAATTTAGTCCCTGTCACCTGCTTTAATCCCACTACCTCATGAGAGCCTGTATATTTATCCTTGATAATGACGTTCATCAGAAGCCTAGCCTCAATAGCCAGCAACCTGCTTTCTCTTTATAAGCGTCATGCCATTAACTAGCTAATGCCAGCTGAGGAGGGGCTCTGAGTACTTTACTAATGACCTCAATGACAGTGGGTGAAATGGAGCTACACTGTAAAATCCAAACAAACAGCCAAACAAATCATGTAATCTAATGTTAGGAGTAATGTTCTGTTTTAGTATATGTTTCAAGATTTCTATAGGCTTCTGCTCCATAAACTGCTTTGTTAATAGTCACAAACAAAAAGAAAACCTACTGTATGGTAGGATACATGAAATTAAGGCTAACTGAATTACCACTTACACTTTTTACATTTATCTGAGGATAAGCATCAGTCTTTTGGTGCCCAGCAGTGGTCAGAGGGCTGAAGCTCTGGTGCTGTGTTTGTGGCTTTGTAAAGGCATGTGTGCGGATGTCGTGGACACTCTGTCTTCTAATTGTTGCTCTTTTGGTCCATCTGTTTGGCAGAACGTGCCTTGGCAGTGCTGGTGCATTAGCAGCTAGATGACAGACAGCTCACTCTCATACTGCTCTCCAGTATCACAGTC
Source organism: Xiphias gladius (assembly GCF_016859285.1). Classification (NCBI taxonomy): domain Eukaryota; kingdom Metazoa; phylum Chordata; class Actinopteri; order Istiophoriformes; family Xiphiidae; genus Xiphias; species Xiphias gladius. Next base: position 15,697,286 of record NC_053406.1, on the reverse strand, counting down.
ACAAATGTTCACACAAACATACATGTACAAACCCACATACAGTTTTGAAACATGCTCACAAGCACTGCTACACAAAGTCACAGCATGCAAAATAACCCAGACACGCTGGCTTGCATGTACACACACACACACACACACACACACAGAAATGCACACCCATATTGGCCACATAATGCTGGAAGGCTTATACTTCTTGTATTAGCTTGCTAAGCATTAGATTCCCAGTGAGAAAATAAGCCACATATTACCTACCAAGCCTGCTATGAGTGCTCACATTTCCCAGTCTCTTGCCAATATCCACTACCTGGTTCATATCACCTTTCATCCTTTTCATTCATCTGGGCACTTGTTTATAAAAGTACTGTCGAATTACTATCAAGAATCATTATGAGTTAAATGTACTCTCTTTGATTCTGTAGTTTGTACTGAGCAAGAATGGTGGCTGATAACGTCATATGTCTCTATGTCAGCATTTCCTCCTGCTTTGGAGGCAGGTTGAAATTAAGCAGTTCCTAAACCCCTTAGTAACCTATAGCAGCTTTAAAAACATCATTCACCACAATCAGTTTCAGTACCTTCTCATCTTCTCTGTGGTCTTCTGGCTCCAAGAGCACAAATATTACAAAAAGACTCCAACTGCACAAATATTACAAAAAGACTCCAACTGCACAAATATTACAAAAAGACTCCAACTGCCTGGCGATGTACCACTGAGGTTTGTACAGGATCTAAGCATTTACAGCACAACCTCACTTTTCCTTTTTAAGTATGAGTTATATCTACAGTAGATGTCCCCTGTGGTGTAACCCATAGCTCCCCCAGGGGCAGGAGCAGCCTGGACACAGGACACAGTGGCAGGTTCAGTGTCAGATTGAGACCGAGAGATTGAAAAGAGGTCGTCAATCTGCAGTAGTCCAGACAGCCTAAAATAATGTGTTAAAGACCATCGGGTCTACGTTCCTCAGTTTGCACCCACAATCTCTCCTCTACTCAACCCCATTCTAAATATAATGCTGGCAGATATGTAACTGGCATTTATTAGTTCATAGATGCCACTCTGGGATAAAATTGGCTGTGAGGCTTCATAGATGCTGGTCAGGAGCATTTTACATCAGCTTGACCTTTGAAAAGAGCTGAGAGAGCAGCCTTGGACCCCTCGACCCCCTGTTAGATCCCTGTCCTGGCTGGTCCACCCAGCCCAGTGCAGCCTTCCTAGAATGAAGCTCAGTTTCAGTGTTAAACCCACGCTAATCTCTGGCAATGCGACCCAATTACACATGGAACACAAGTCATTCAACACCCCACTGATTATGCACAATACCCCTGCGAATCACAACCCCAGAAAATACACACACACATAGACACACATACATAGCGATGGCTGTTGAGATGCTTATCCAGGGCCGCAGGGTCATAAACACCTGCGGTTTTGGCTGAGAGAACACAGGGTCTGACTGAAGGCTGTCACTCCTTGGTGGCTGCACTCCCAGAGGGTTCATGGCCTTGAAGGGTCGTGTTTAAGGTCATGCGGAGATCTCTTCGTAGCTGTGTCAAGGGCTTAGTGACCGATGTAAGACACCCTAACAACTAACTGGCAACAACCACAGCAAACATGCCAAAAGTCTACATGATTTGTGTGTGTTTGTTTGTTTGTTTGAGAGGGTACCATGCTATCCAAATACAATACTATGCTGTGTTGCTAAAATGATATTGTTTGAATCCTCAGGATATGAGCCGGTCATTGTTGCCATTTGGCAGTACTGACAGCACGGTCAGTAGAGTCCTCTGCCTTCCATCTACACTATCATATGGGAAACCCATACTGACAAAGTGCATGCTTTAACTCTATATCTGAGTCTGCCCGTTAATTATTGACCTAGAAGTGGTCAGTAAAGTGGTCACAGTGTTTCCTCTACATTCACGCCAAATTTACACCGTCACGCCATTCGATGTACAAAATATTGTTATTTCTCATCATCATATTGCCAGCAAAGCAATCATTTTACTCAGTTACAGAAAGGTTTAACTGGAAACCTAACTGGAACTTTGCTCACTTCTTACCTATACTCTTTGAGTCCACCAACACTTCACCCACAGGATGTGTAGGCTGTAAAAGTACACTAGTGTAGTAGCAACTGTAGTGTATAGAAAAGTTTGAATTAAGAAGGATAAAATGATATCTTCTTAATGTTAAACAGTGTATTTAAAGTTCCATCTCTCCACAGAGACTAAAGGTGAAGAAGTTAGTGAGGTTACTTATTTTTGCCAGAAATTTGTTTGATTACATATTCATTAATTTGGGAATAGAGAACGCCCACGCATAACATCAAACATTAAGTCAACTCCTTACATAAAGCAGAGGTTTTCACCAAGATAAATACAGTATTGCTGAAGCAAAGATAAGGGATCCAACGGAAACAGACAATAGCTTCCATGGGTCTGCCTACATGCTCTAAATGGCCAATCTTTACCAATTATCAGGATTTTTTACAGGTACATTAATGGCATGTTAATGTGTCTACCCTCAGGCCAGGATAAGGGTTGTTTTTTTTTTTTTTTAAAGTTGGTTAAATTTTAGTATAGTCCAGGAGCCAAAATCGCATTACAAGCAAATGTCTGTTCTACATACTGTAGAATAGGGCATTAAGTTGAAATGTTAAATAGATCACTTTAAATAACTACTATGAGAATAACAAGTAATTTGCAGAATTTAGGGAACATTTTGCCCACAACTAACCTGTCATTACATCCTTCTCAAAAAAGTACATACACTACTGCCACACTTAAAGAATTCTTGTTGAAACACTGTGACCAGAATGTTGAATCACCAGTGGGTTGTTTTCTGAGGTTTGCATGATCTAATATGTACTGTTGTCAGTAGTTCACACTGTTGAATGTGTGGTGATCGATGGCATCTTATGGCGACACGTATGACTGACTAGAGTGGTGTACAGGGTTGTTTGTTTTTTTTTTTTATCTCAAAATGAGGCAAAGGTTTTTCCTCAGCGTTGACCTACAGGAATTCTTCCATGAGGTGCATTGCACTGCATATAATAATCACAGTGATTTAAAATTTGTTTTCTTTTTTTAATACAGTCTACAAGTTCATCAACAAATATTACAAGCAATATTTTTTCCAGATCATCTTACCCGTTAAATGCCCTGCAATTAATCCAACCTCTATCAAAATGCAGTAAAGCTGATGCATATAACGCAGTACTTTTAAAACAAGTTTTATTGTCATTGACGGCATGGTCTGTTTTTTTTCTAAAAGCACCACAGTATTGGAGCAAGTTAACCACCATTAAATTCTCTATGAAAGAAAAACCCTGAACCAAAGACATAAAAACCATCTGTATGTGCATGTTGGACTTGGTTTCTAGTTTTGTTATGTATGTCACTATCTTGCATATGGTGAAGTGATAAAATGTGAATGTCCTGGTTACAGTGTCCCAGGCAGCTCACATGTAAGACACGTTTAGCACACTGTATTCTGTGCATGTGTGTTTGTACACATGGTGGAGTTGATTATGAGCTGATAATGCCTAGTCACCAGATGGCATATGAGCCCAGCCATTCAACTCTACTGGCCTTTGCAGGACATGATGAGGAACCCTTTCAGCATGTTCGACAATGTGATGGCCAACATGAGAAACAGGATGCAGGAGATGCACCGAAACTTTGTGAGTTTACTCTCATAATGATTTTGTGTTCTCTTCCTTTTGTTTTGCTGCTTTCTCACACTTACGTGGTACATAAACTGTATTTTCTTAACAGTGTGTGTTCGTGTTTGTGTTCCAGGAGAACGTGTCCACAGATTCAAACACCCACTCATTCAGCTCTTCATCAATCATGACATATTCAAAGGTTGGAAATGAGCCTCCCAAGGTCTTCCAGGCGACCTCATCGACACGCCGTGCCCCCGGAGGGGTAAGTACCCTATCAGATGTGTCACGATATTATATCACAGTACATTAGAGCACAGTCCAATTCACTGAGCTTGGAGAAGTAAATATGTCTGTAGAAGACTCACTCGATCCTTCCAGGGTGGTCATGGTGATAACTTCTCCCTGGCTTTTCCTTGTGAGAACATTATCACAAATAAACTTGACTCACAGTGGCTCTGTTCTATTAAGGTGTACCATAAATCATTTCGGGGGGTTCCCGAGCTTCTTCATGGACCGACTGATGTGTCTAATGGGTTTAATAATATTTTATCACCAGATCAAGGAGACCCGGCAAGCAGTTAAAGACTCCGAGAGTGGTCTGGAGAAGATGTCGATTGGTCACCACATCCAGGACAGGGGACATGTTGTTGAGAAGAAATACAACAAGAAAACAGGAGAGAAGGAGTTCAACCAGGACTTTCAGAATATGGATGAATGTATGTTGAAGTGATCGAGTGCATTGAGTCGTTGCAGTAGCAACGCACGTTTGCTCCATAAATGTAGAGGGTCCAGCCATATTTGTTGCACTATTCAAAAATGTGAATGCATGAAGGAGCTATTTCAGAGATCATCGAGTAATCTCGCATTGCAGTTTCTCATTTCGACTGTTAAATTATGTATAATGATTCACAGTATTTAAAAACCAAGACACTAATGACAGTAAATACTGGTACATTACCCAGCCATAGGTTTAGAACCATTTTTGGCCCTTCAGCATTTTTCATATGTCTGACTTGCTCAGTGGAATAGTGTGTGTTCAGATCATACATGTTCGGGGCATTCATTAAGTAGACCAGCCAACTGAATACAGCATTATTCTACTGTAAGATCTACTATCTAGGTCTTTCTATGCCATCAGTCCACAGCCAGAATGATGCCTAATATGATCCTGATCCTCCATCCGCAGCTGAAGCACAGTCTTTTGACGATGAGTGGCAGCAGGAGGTGTCCAAGTTCCAACCATCTGGCCCCACGTCTCGCCTGGAGGAAGCCCGACCCCGTGCTGTTCACCGTGCAGCCCTCCCCGGTCCTGAGCCGGCCCACAGGTCAGTATGATAAGCTCAGCCCACATTTACTGTTGAAGAAAGGCCAGCATCTGCAGATGAGGATCAGATGACAAACAAGCGGGAGACACTGAAAGCAGACACATACAGAATACTTTGTTGAGCAGATTGTTCTTATGTTTTGATACTGCAATTAATTTAGCCTTTGAATGGTGATTATTTACTTAGTTTTGTATCTTCCACAGAGACCAATCAGACGGCAAGGCGATGGGTAAAAGCAACATGAAAGGCTTGGGCTCGACAAAGCAGTAAAACCATCTGTTTGTGTGCGTATTAAAGTCTTTTCAAGCATTGTAGAGTACACTCTGGTGCTCTGTACCCACACACAGACCCTGGTTTCATCAACAAGATAGACAGAATCAGGCACTGACCCAGATATAAAAACTTTTAAGAGACTATACCTTTTACATTACTGCCGCCCATTTTCCAAAGCCTACTGCACAATATGAAAAACAACTTGCTGAGAATTGAGACCTGCTGAAGATGGCTGCCCCCTTGCAGTGGACATTTATTCTGCTTTTCAGGGATCAAATTACTCCTCCCATGTCACTGTTAATATCTTAGCACAGTTCACACTTGAGTTTAAAAACATAAAGATGACAAGACACGAGGTTTGGCGATGCACTAAAAATATCTCAAATCCTATGGTATGCTTTGGAGAATGGTTGACAGGAATGAAATGTAGTGTGTTGGCTGTGGAACATGTAAAATTAGTGGTATAATACTTTTAACAGTATTAATACTTTCATGCAGTCATAGAACATTACAATAAAGGTACAAAGGGTCCTTAATCCTTCACATCGACCAGGAAACTAAAAGCGTCATTAGTATTTCTATGGATATAATGATGTTGAAACACATTAAAATAAACTCATACAGTGTAAGAGGTACATTAATATGTGAGGCCATAGGCACCGCTTATATCATTACACATTAACAGTCACAGAGCATTTAATTTATATCATTTTGCATCAGATGAATAGAAGTTGCTCTAGGTAAGATACTCGGATGATTTCATCTGTTTCTCACATTGTCATTTTCATACTGCAAGAAGACACAAAATTAGTCATTTATTGTTTGTTTGAAATCCACTAATGCACTTAGACAATGTCTAAATTGTCTTTTTGTAATTATATTGTCTAGTACGTGATGTTCTAGATATATGTATTTTATCTGCTGTAATCTTTGTAAAAAGAAAAATAATACTCTTCCCTTTTTATATTGTTACTTTGGTTTCTCTTGTTTTTCATCTGATGACTCTGTGCTGCATGGCACAAACTCTTGACAACGTCTGGATTATTCTCAATAATTCGAGCTTTGTTCTTGTATATTTTTTTCAAGGTTTAAAAAAAAAAAAAAGTCCTGTGTCAACACATGACTATTGTCTGAAAATAAAAATGTGAAAATATGAAGATTAATCTGGTGTTCTGTTTTTAATCAGCCCCAAACCGGGTTCGCCTTAATATTCACTGAAAATGAAGAACAGAAGAAGTTAGTCTCTACGTAAAAATGCTGAATAACTGTTACTGAACATCTTTTACTGTTTGTATGTTAGAGTAGGCCTAGAGAGGATTTGAGAGTGTGAGCCTGCATTGTGATGAACCTCTTAGTGTGCCTGTTTGGTAGTGGCCCAGGGTAGTATTTTTGGATCTAAGCACTTGTCAGTAACTCAGATTGGTCTGAGATGTTACGCAGCTGCAAGCCCAACACACTCCCCTCTCACGTGCTTGTGTATCAGACTTCATTAATCCCTTAGCTTCAACATATGATCGGAGCGAACTGAGGAGCCTCTGACCAATATATAGCTCAACAAGGCTCCAAGTGTAAGCTGCGTTCTCAGTCCAGGAATACAGAGCACAAGGGCCAAAGTGTGATTAGTGTTATGTTTCCTGTCTCCTTAGTATGTTTATGTAACATGGAAGATGAGCCATTCAAAAGAACTTCTCAGCATGTTAGAAATTATCTCAGTGGTCAAACTCATACCTCTCTCACTTGTCATGTGACGGGGGGAATAAAATCGGTCACATATGGAAAGAAATAAATCATTTAAACTTGTGAGTGTATGAATCTTTGTAAAGGGATTGCACTATTTATTAACCCCCCCCCAAAAAAAAAAGTTTAATCAGTCTAATATTCAAATTCCCCCAGGTGTTACCAGGCTACTATTCTGTTGCCTCACTACACCAACACTGCTGCTTCAATAGGAGTTAAATCAGATCTTTTTTAAGTTTTAAATCTTATAAAACTTTACTGAAGAAAAATAAGATAAAATGGTCAAATTAACGCTGTGTGGTAATTTACCTGCACAGTTGAATAAAAGGATTCTTTACAACTTAGAACTATGAACATTTAGCAGCGGATTTTCTTTGGTAATTTTCCCCTTATTTTACTGTCACTGATTGGATTTTTTTTTTTTTCCCTCATGAATCACACTTTAACATTACGTCCTCCTCATCAGTTAAAGATGTTATTGATAGACCAGTCCTCCTTTACACATCTTGAATAAGGAGAAAACGTCAGTATATGTAGAAAGGTTTTAATGTTCAATAAAAATAAGCTACAAAAGACCTGTGAGTATTTAGGTGGCAAGTACAACTCTGCCACCACCTCCTGGTCATCTCAGAACATGACTGTTTGTTGGAAATATTTACACAGCTCTTACAAGAAACATAAATTATTAAAAAAAATAAAATAATCAAAACTAAATACACAAGAATATTGTAGCGCTAAACCGAGATCTGTAAATGGGACAGCCCCAAATATGAAATCCATCATCTTCCTCAAAAAAGTCACCAGATGCAGAAAGACTTGGAAAAGTCGGTCAAAGGTCTACATGGTTCCCTGAGGCTGTTCCTTTCCTGCGATCTTCTTGGAACACTCCAGCAAAGCGTTGTGGATATCTTTGGCGCAGGAGATCTGAGACTTGATCATGCCGAGGTACTGGGCGTAAGACATGGACTCCGTCTGCACTGTGTCCGGCTTGGTGGCTGTCGGGACCAGGTTGGGCGAATGCTTGGCGCTGTCAATGCTCTGGGAAAGGCACTCGTACGCCAACCGCTGCGCAGAGGAGAGAAAATCCGAGACTGTGTAGTCCATTTTAAGTGTAGGCGCAGTGGGTTTGATATGTGTGTTACACAGGGATGTGGGCTAAGTGTTACGGTTTGACTGATAACATTTGTTTGTTGAAGATAAAGTTGGGAATGTCTCCCAAACAACATTTAGACCACAGGATCAAAAACACTACTCGTATTCTATAAAAGGGCTGTTTCACTCACTTTTAGCCTTGTCTTGATGCATCTTTGCATTTGTTAATAGCCTATGTTATAGAAAGGCTCTGTTCATCTGCGTGTTCATTTAAAAGTTTTTGAATATGTAGCAAGCACAAACACATAAGGATAGACATAGGTTGAATATTTCTTTTAGGTTAGGGTTGGCAAGAAGAGGGACGCTCCTCCCACCTATTGAATGTAGTGATAAAGTTACATTTAGCTTTTAAGGAGTAAAGTTTTAATTGTTTACAGAAAATAAATGATGTAATTGAAGGAATACAAAAATCGAGAAGTAAATAAAGCAGGGAAAGTCCTTTATGTCAGCTGAGGATGTCAATGAATGCCTCTATTCAGTGAAAGGACAATAAATGCCCTGCTTCCACAGTATCTTTGACTGTGACTGAGTGTTTAACTTGAGTGTTTTGACTTACACTAACAGTGTATTAGAGTATATGAATATCATTGTACAGCATGTATGGAGCACATTGTATAGCTTTGTTATGGTTTCATCTTTAGTCTTTATTCTATTTTTATTGTTTTATTTTTTCATATATTTTATTTTACTCTATTTTATTTTTTCTTTAATCATAGTTTTTGTGATTTATGTTGAGTGGCTGCTGTAACGCTGAAATTTCCCTTTGGGATTAACCAAGTAGTCTATCCATTTATCTATCTAAAGTCTTACCAAACACAGCTCCAGTTGATCGCAAAGGGCATAAAACTCCTCTAGGCTTTTGTCAAAGCGCTGAACAGAGGCGTCGCTGCTTTTGCTGTAACAGAAGAAACAACAGGCTCATTGAAACACCAGAAACACCCTTTCGTCAGGAGCATTGCTGTAAAGTTGCCCCGGCCGGACCACTCACATGCCGTTGTCTATCGACGTGTTATGGGCCAAATTCAGGGATGCAATCTTCATTACATTCTGAGAATGAAAAATAAAGCAAGACGTTCAAAGTACACCGCTGCAGATCTTTAATTTATCTGTGAAACTACAGTAGTTGGACTTTGACATCGTTGACAAACCAACTTTAGCTATTGTGACCAGATGTTTTGGGCTTGTTCGATTTCCTTTTTTCAGCTCGATGTTACCTGCAGACTCTCCTTCAGCTGCGGAATAAGCATCTTAAATCTATGAACTGGATCAAAGTCTTGCTGTTGGCTCAACTGCTGCTGTTGCTGTTGTATTGAAGTGGGCTGTTGTAATCCAGGCTGAGAAATCGGCCCACCGGGCTGTTGTTGCTGAGAAGCCATCTTGACCAGAACCGACTCACACGCCGGAAGAAGAGTAAAATATCTGGTTCCTTGTTTTCAAAATAAGAGCCTCTCTTGCACTGTTTTTGCCCGAATATGTAGTACCTTCGTATATATGAATATGTGTGTCTCTGTTTGCATATTTCCTTTGTAAATATAGTTTATCTTTTTTCTTCAGTCCTATTCTACCTTGCTCTAATTTTTTATTTTTATTTTTTTACCTATTCTAATTTAATGTCTTTATCTTATTTATACATTTCCTGTGTGTAGCCTGTTGGGACTATCACTGCTTTTCACTGTACGATCATGTATTGTAAATTTACAATAAAACTGAGTCAGTTATGCCCCATAAATACTATATACTGTACACTGTATAAGAAAATATTTTTCGAATTTTATGGATTACAAATATTCTACTCATCTAGGCTAAGCGAAACATGAAGAAAGTTATTTAATCACACAAAATCTTGAATTTCTTTATCCCCCTTAATACAGAATCTTATTTATTTATTTGTTTTCAAAGTAAAAATAATAAATATTATTTATATTATATACAGTTATTATTAAAATATCTGATATGCATGCAGTCATATCTGTACAAACACGCTTATAATATTATAATATCTATCTATCTATCTATATGTGTGTGTGTGTGTGTGTGTGTGACAGTATATATGATGTCCATTGGTTCCAGACTTCAGGCAGTCACTGACTTTCCATCCAAGTATTAAAGTAATCCTTATATTTAGAATTGTGTTGTTGACTATGTTGTTGACTATGTCTAACAATGCCTGTAATTCCAAAACAGTTAATGTGATAAATCTCGTTAAACCCGTTGAATTAAAGCTGAAAGTCTACACTTCAATCACATGATGATGGATTCTTTTCAAATCCACTCTGTACTGAGGCAAAATTAGAAAGTTGTGTCGCCGTCCTTTGTAATTCCAAATGTCCAACAGTCAACACTTCAATAATAATAATTATTATAATAATAATAATAATAATAATAATTATAATAATAATAATAATAATAGTTGTAGTAGTATTAGTAATAGTAGTAATATATATTGTCGAACCTTTTTATTTGTGCATGTAATTTTGTTTTTCATAAAGTATTTCATATCTCATTTGTTTTGTTTCATTTTAGTCGTGTAGCCATTGAACGAGGGTTGTTTCTGCGCGGTTTTGTCGGTGTTTCCGTGAAGGCAGCAGCAGTGCAGCAGCGCAGCAACGGAGGAGGGAGGGCCCTGCAGCCGCTGTTCTCTGGTAGAAACCCCGTAGTGCAGCACAGCAGCGCCATTCGGTAACTGCAACAGTATCCAAAATGGCAGGAGCTGATGGAGACGACTCTCTCTACCCTATCGCTGTTCTCATTGATGAACTGCGAAATGAGGATGTTCAGGTAGTTAACAGTGGTTTCGATTTTAATGGCTGTTTATACTTTATAGTAAAAAGAAGCCATTTTGACGTATTTTAGTCTGAATGCTAACTATTAAATATGCTAGCTAACGTTCCCGGCCAGGGCCTATCACGAATTTTCTGCCGGGCGCACCCAGCCTTGCTAATCTGGCTGGTTGTTTGTCAGGCTTAACGACGTTGATTGTCAATCTGGAGTATCGTATAATATAATTTTCTTCCGGCAATTGCTTAAATCAGCTGAAACATAAATGTAATAAAATGAATTGGGCAAGACCATCCAAGTTAACCGGGTCATTGGTTTAGCCGCTAGCGTTAACGCATCGCTAGTAGCCAGCAGTATCCTAGCTAATAGACTAGCGTTAAAGTTAGCAAACACAACAACAGGGCGTTCAAGGCCGCAGTGGGCAGAGCTCATTGTTGTTAGCTTGTTTATTCCTTCTCAGTTTGTGCAAAGCTAGCATTTCGGGTTTGCTAACATAGTTCATTGCTCTTTTGAAACGCTCGTTAACGTAGCTCAATAGTTATGACTCAAAATAGAATCAATTACTTTCTGCCTGGGTTAGCAGGGTGTGCAGACGCTCAATCATTGACACTGGATATAAAATGTGCCTAAACTTCGCTAACGTTACGTCCATTTTGTGTACAGTTACGATTGAACAGCATCAAGAAGCTGTCCACGATTGCCTTGGCCCTTGGAGTAGAGAGGACTCGTACTGAACTACTTCCCTTCCTCACAGGTAATAAAATCACTAATCTTTCCCGTAAAAAAAAAAAAAAAAAAAAAACATCTGATGTGTTACACAAGTAGCTACGCACTGTTTTTTTCAAAGGTTTTGGCAAGGAGAAATGCTGAATGTGTTGTAGTTTAAACCAGTCCAAGCTGTTGCAATAACTGTCAGCCACGGTGCTGCATTTCCAGAACTGAATATATATTCTTACAGGTGTTTCACAAGTCTTTCTGTCGTCCCTCAGACACTATCTATGATGAAGATGAAGTGCTCTTGGCCTTGGCTGAGCAGCTTGGCAATTTCACTATGTTGGTGGGAGGGCCAGAGTATGTCCACTGTCTCCTGGTAAGTTTAGTGGCATCAAAGTGTCTGGAGAGTTAATGTAAATATATGATTATCAGGGGACAAATTTCCCCCTGCTTTTTAAGCATAAAACAAAAACCATACAAGTCATTTGAAAAGTCCACGCTGTCAGCACAATACACTGCCATGTATATTGCAATTATTGAATGTGTTGTTTAATGTAAGGATACAGCTTCTGAGTGTTCTAAAAGTTTTTAGCTGATAACCAAGTTCGATGGCAGAGGCATATGTTCGCATGCTGATTGTAACCACATAGACAATTGTAATTGCTTTGAAATGTATTTAGACATTAGTAAGCCCCCGAATAGACCGTAATGCTTACCTTTAGAATACCTAACCAAAAATACTGTGACATTACCAATCAAGAGTGTAAAATGTTGATGTATTAAATATTGTATTCTACTTTTCAAGTATCCAAATCTACATAAACAACAACATGTCGTCTTGTATGTGTAAGTACTTGAAGAACCTTATCCCTGTGTAACCTTATTCCTTCTTGATCAACAGCCTCCTCTGGAGAGCCTAGCTACAGTGGAAGAAACCGTAGTCAGAGACAAAGCTGTAGAGTCACTGCGAAAGATCTCTCAGGAGCACTCTCCAGTTGACCTGGAGGTCCACTTTGAGCCTTTGGTCAAGCGGCTGGCTAGTGGTGACTGGTTCACTTCTCGCACATCTGCCTGTGGCCTCTTTAGTGTCTGTTATCCCCGTGTCTCCAGCACTGTCAAGGCCGAGATCCGCCAGTAAGTGGCTTCTGAATGAAGGGAAACAATTTTAGATTACTATAAATCCTTATTTACAGTCATGTACATAATGTATGATGTCAGGCATGAAATTTAATGTAGACCTGGGGTGATTGCTTTAGGCTTCTAACCTGGTTTGGTTCTTCAGTCACTTTTGTTTCTCTGATAAAATGTCTGTCTTTGGTTTTTATCTCTAGGCATTTTCGCACCTTGTGTTCAGATGACACTCCTATGGTGCGTCGTGCTGCAGCATCTAAACTGGGAGAGTTTGCCAAAGTCCTGGAGCTTGATTATGTAAAAAGTGACATTATTTCCCTCTTCACTGCTCTGGCTTCTGACGAGCAGGTATGAGCACTTTGTATTCTTTCTTTAAACCTAAGCTGCTGTTGCAGTCTGCTCCTTGCTGTCCCTTGTAAGTCTTTGGCTTTTTAACCTGGTGATGACCAAACTGATCCCATTACCTTTCTCCATTAGGACTCAGTACGGCTGCTTGCAGTGGAGGCTTGTGTCAGCATTGCCACTCTGCTGCCTCAGGAGGACCTGGAGACCTTGGTGATGCCAACCCTGCGCCAGGCTGCAGAGGACAAGTCCTGGAGGGTCCGCTACATGGTGGCTGACAAGTTCTCTGAGGTAAGCAGCTGATTTCTTTCCTTCTTGTCTTCCTCTCAAGTTGTCATTCTGATTAAATGTACAATTATCCAAAAAAGATAATTGAGATGCAAGTCCCATTTAGAGCACTCTTTGTTGTCCATATCCAAAGAAACATCTAGCTCTAACAATATTGATGTCTGGAGATTGCAAATAAGGCTTTATGCTATGTTCTCTATCATACACACAACCACCAAGTCAGAGAGGACATTATGTTTGAATGTGTGGGCATATTTTACTAACCGGGATGATAAGGGCAAAATACAATATCACAAGTGTGGTACAAGTGTACCTGTGACCTTAGGTAAAATTAAATGTTAAAATCTGTGATTATCATTAAAGAATGAACCACCAGAGTATTCTTGAAGATCAGTGAAAATTGATGCTTTGTAGCACTTTAAGTTATTGCCCTATTTTAACTCTTGGATAATGATAATCTGCATTATTCTGCAGCAAGTACTTCCAGAGTAAACACTGACAGATGTCACACATATATAATAAAAATTGTAGCTTTGCTGCTGCACATGTTCTCTTTTCAGTATGATTACTGACATTTTGGCAAATGTTTTTTTTTTTTTTTTTTGGCTTCCTGGTAAGTTTTGTAGAGCAAGAAAGACAGGGTGGGCACAAGTTGGAGTGTAACAAACTGAACTGATATTCAACTATATTTGGTAAAAATTGTATATAATTTCAATTGTAATAATCAATGTTGTGACGTGTATCAGACTACACTTGCAAAGTCATATCAATAGAGTCAAAACATCAATTCACTGGTACACATCTTGCGACAGTTTCCTATATGTACAGCTTTACACATTTGAGCTATCTCTTGACAAACAGTTGCTGGGGTCTGTAGCTGCACACAGCATCTCATAGGTCCCGTGACGTTCCTGGCTTTGTTCACTGTGGTAACTCAACAAAATACATGTTAATCCTGGATATATTGGAAACTAGCTTGCCAGCCAAAAGCTAACAAGAAGATAGTTTTAAGTGGTTTTGAGAATGTCATTTTTCACCACTGACAGTTAAGCTTACTTGCTTGAGGTTCCCCGTGCTTTATAATCTTTGTTCTGTGTTGGTCAAAACGTGTCCTGGACCTATCTCTGAACTGGATCCACGGAGGTGAAATTGTCAGTGAAACTGTCCTCTGACTAGGGGTTTGAACAAAAATCATTTCCCAAATAGTCAGTGCTCCCTAAATCTTAACTAAAATGAAGCAGTAAAAACTGTTTCCACACAAAAATTGATTGATAACAATCTGAATAGATGAGGACTGATTTCTCCATTCAGAGATTGACAGTTTTCGTAATGGTCATCCCTCTGCCTGACAACACTGTTGAAATTCAGTTTCTGAAGCATGTTCTTCAGAATCCTTTTTTAAATGTGCAATATGTTAGTATTTTAGTTTAAAAAAAAAATCTGAAATTATTAAGATTATCAACAGAAAGTGAAGAGAACAGTTTTGACGTTATGTCAAAGACATCTATGTATTGTGTAGCAGAGATATCTACTGAAGTTAACATGATAACCAGCTAACCCCAGCCCAGCATAATACCACATTGATTCTCAAGAGGCAATGGTGAGTCACAGTAGCATCCAGTCTGCCGTCATGTGAGGATGAAGACGTAACTGCGACTAGGCTATAAACCTATGTTGCTGCCGTCCTCTCTGTGACGTTCCTCCGCTCTTTCCTCAAGCTCAGCTTTTGATGCTGCTGCTCTCCCTCACCCTCATGTTCCTCGACCTCTCGTGACTCGTACTCTACTCCTGCCACCACTATTTCTGACCGTCCACTAGCCAACCGATGCAGCAGCCCACCGGGATTTTGTCTTGGTATTTCCGATGGCCAGTCCGACTATGGCATAGGGGAAGGGGAGATGGGAGCAGGGACCAAAGAATGCATTTCCTTGTTTTGCAGGGTAGGGTTGGACACCCCAACATTCTGGTAATATGCTTCCCCCTATTTTTTTGGAGCATGAATTTGACAGCTGGCCAATTCTTACACATTGCCCCTTTAAGTATTCCACAGTTAATCTCAGAATATTTGAAATGAAAATAAAATGAATATAAATATGTCTCTAATGATATGATGAAGAAATTGGGAGTTGTTGGCTTAGTGTTCAGGTATAGGGATAATGTCAAAAAAATTTTTAAAAATCCACTGTCCATGCAGCCACCTAAAGAGTTTTCGACGTGCTTTGAAGAAATGAGCTCAGAAACATTATTTTGACTCATTGGTTAAAAGGAACATACTGGCTATACTTCTAGGCTTTACATTGGCACCAGAATGAATCCAAAATGCTGCAGGATCTTTATATGACACGGTAGCCCAATTAATGTTGGAGTACAGCAACCGTAAGTGTCTTAACCATGTTGTTGTAATGCATCCAGGGCTTTTGCATTTGAAGTTGGAACTGGGTTAATAGCAGACTTTTCTTTGTATTAAGCATATTTATTGTTAGAGCCAGATTTCAGACTTTGAAAATTTGATTTCAATAAAAGGGTTCTCATCAAGTAGGAATTACATTTTGTTTATCATTGACACCACCCCTAACAACAAGACATCAAAATGAACTAAAATCTAATAAACTCTACATCAAATGCCTAGGTATTAAAAAATTATATTAGACATTGCTTCAGTTGTCTAAGTTGTTACATCACCTGTTATATCTTTCATTAGCCCCCCTTTTTTTATTCTCAGCTAGAATTCGTAATGTCTTTTTGTTTTAATTTTTCCCCACATGGGTAATTGGATATTGAGGCACTTTGATTTATCTCTTAATGTAGCTCCAGAAAGCAGTGGGGCCAGAGATCACGAAGAACGATCTGGTCCCAGCATTTCAGAATCTTCTGAAGGACTGTGAAGCTGAGGTCCGCGCTGCTGCAGCCAACAAAGTCAAAGGTCAGTACAGGATATGCATTCATTAATCAAAGCCTCAATGTCTGAAGGAGAGGAATTCCATGGGGGAAATTGAACAGCTTGTTTCGGCCTCTTGTCCAGCCAGTTTTTTATTGACAGTTTGCTTTTCTTCTTTCTGTTAGAATTCTGTGAGAACCTCCCGGAGGACAATCGTGAACAAATCATAATGACTCACATTCTGCCCTGCGTCAAGGTAAAAAATAAACCTTTCTGTCAGCCACACTGGCACATTTCTGTGGTGCTTCACTTCTCAGTTGAACAAAAAACACTTTGATTTGCTATGAGTTACTAAGCATGGAAAAGAAGTGGAGGCCTATCTTTTTATAGTCTTCCCCAAAGCGTTGATGCAGACGTGGTGTCACGACATCCACTTTATTGAAAACTTTTCTTCTTTTTTTTTATTCTTTCTTTCTTTTTTCTTTTTTTTTTAAACAAACCCAGAGTTTAACAGCATAATGTGGATGCCTTATACAGATATGAAACTGAAAGTTTGTCTGAAAATCTGCTATACAATTGTCAGTTGCATAGAAAAACAGTGTGCTCATGACAGTAAGTACAGAAGGTCAACATTTAGGGACTGTGTCCACAGGCAACCGTTTTTGTGCTTGAAGCACCCATGACCTCATTTTCAGAGCGCTTCTATTAAGCGTTTATTGTTGCTAGGTTACCAAAACCATCTTCTAGCACTTCCGCATCTCTGCAGTGTTAGATCGCAAATAACCGGATGTGTTCCAGAAGTTGAACTATTTTCAACTGAATGCGCTGTGAGTGCAGCGTGGGGGAAAAGCTGTACGCTGAGGGCATTTTTGCACTGAGGACGTTGAATTCTGAACTTTTTTTTTTTTTTTTTTTTTTTTTTAAATAGAAAATAGATGCTGGCAGCACAAAAAAACAGCTGCCTGTTGAAACAGGCGCTTAACCAGGAAGCTGCTCTGTAAAGTTGAATACACATTCACGACACAAATTTTTGATTAAAATTCACATCAGTCATCGTTTTTTTCTCTTCGAGCTGTGATTAAAAACTTATTTCGTTTACAACTTGTATATTGCTTGCCCTACCAGACTGAGACATTTTTCCCCAGATCCTCCCCAGATCTCAGTAGTTGATGAGAAAATGTTTAAACTGGCCAAAACTATGAAAATAAGAACCAAGTCGTAAACAAAAATCTTTTAATAAGATCTTGGATGAGACAGCAAATTAGCGAAGTTTCAGGAGTAGAAATGTTTCCACTCCATATTGATGACCTCTGTTTGCTTTTGATCAGAGTAAACCATAAAATCCATTCAAGTGGACAGCATTCACATAAACATGCTTACAAAAGGAGAGAGAGTCTGACTACAACCTTGTAGAGGCAGTAGACTTTTAAATACCTAAAGATGCCCATTAACGAAACCCTAACCATATGTTAGCCCCTAACCGGGGTATGTTTTGTGGGGTGTTTGCAAAACACAGTGAGTAAGACATTGTCTGTGTGCCAGTGTTGGTCAGATTTTGAACAGCAGGTGGCACTGTTGTATTTTGTTCACCGATAAGTTCATTCTTAAAAAAAATCCTTATATCATTGCAAGTTGATTTTTATTTTATTTATTTAATTATTTTTAAATTCATGAATGGTAGTGGAAGTACAGCTTCCTGGAGCTAAAGACTATTTTTTGTAAAAGGTACAGACCAGTGTCACAAAGCACCACCGTACTTATCCTGTCAACACATCAGCAGTGGAACAAAGCTATACGGGTAGCAACAAACTGACACGAAACCTTAGAAAGCTGTAAAACACATCATGGTAGTAACTCAAAAATATGCATGACTTGTGATAACATAGCATAGGTCCCACTACAGGGTAAATGATCTGCTTAAATTGTTGAGTATGTTGCTAATAAATTTGTATATTATATCAAATCTGAAAATGATTTCTTCGACAGTTATACAATTATTTAATACCTACAGAATTTTGACTAAAAGCTTCCATGTGATATTGGTTTGATTGGTTATGTTTCAACATGACAGGGTTATGGGCAGTTTGTGTCTTTTGTCTATGTTATGCCATTTCTGTTTCTGTCTACATCATATTTGAAGTTTTTCAACCTACATTATTAAACTGCAATAACTGTCTTCACTAGTATTAGGTCCACTTTACTGTGTATTTAAACACAAGTCGATTATAGCCTGCCTCTCTGTGAATATGACCCATAGCAGTAGTCTTGATGTTTATTTACGTACTTTCTGTCTTAACTATTTGTTTGTGCTGATCTTTGTGTCTCCTGTGTGTCCTGTCCCTGACCAGGAACTTGTTTCAGACACCAACCAGCATGTGAAGTCAGCCCTGGCCTCAGTCATTATGGGCCTTTCGACCATCCTGGGCAAGGACAACACAATAGAGCACTTACTGCCTCTCTTCCTGGCTCAGCTCAAGGACGAGGTAAAGGAAATGCAGACTTGTAATCATGGGCCCCAATTTATCTTTTTATATTTTCCACAGCTGACTGTGGAAATCCTCAAGGGAGTTCTTGGTTTGGTAAAATTCACAACAAAAGTGAGTGTTCCTGTGAAGTGGCCTTCAGTTATCAGCATGTCAGAAACAGGGTAGAGCCACTTAGCCGCAACCACCAGATGTACCTGGCTGCCACCTGGCCAGGATAGGAGGATGATTCATGCAGCTGGCAGCTAGACTGAGACCTTAAAGTTTGAATAGCTGTGTCTAGAGGGAACCATAATGAAAAGCTAGACACAACTATATACGTTACTGCTTGATGCTTTTTGATTGTATGTACCGTATTAAATGTTGGTATTTAGTGGTTAAAGTAGGTTGAGCAAGGCTACGGTGCCAGCTGGTCATGTAGCACATAGGATTGTCTTGTAATGAAATTGGATGCATCCTTTCATCAGTCTGCCTGCTTTGCATTTGTTATTTCCGTGACTGTCAGTATTAGATGTACTTTTGAAATGATTTGTTCCTGGAGTTGTTACTGTAACAAAATTGTAGAGCAGTGTGGTTTATGAATATGCATTGAGTTACAATGAGCTGGGTTTTAGCTGATGAAAGTCATTGGACATTCTTCCTCTAACCTGACAGTTTCATCTAGAACAACGATAGCCCACTCACATCTTGTCAAATGAGTACATTTCCATGACATTAATTTGCCCATTGAGACATGAGTTTGGCAGTTTAGACACAAAGGTATATAAATGTTTCAGAAGGCTTGAGACCGTCAGTTCTTCCACTACTTTCCTTAGTACTATTTAAAGATGGCCCAATTTCCTCACAGCACAAATGCCAGACCAAAAGTGTCTAATTAGATTACAGTCCAAACCGACAGCTTTGACTTGCAGATTTCAATAATTCAAGGTGCATCTGTCTGAGGACAGTTTTAAAGGGAGTGAGATGGAGGATCTTCTGAGGCATGTCATTCATTCAAGAACGGGATTATTTCTAATTGTCAAAGTGCCGTATTTGACTGCTGCTCTCTTCCCACTTGCTTAACGAGCTTGATTTAGAGTAGAGGTATCAAATCACTGTGCAGTTTAGGGCTTCTGGTTTTGGGATTTTGTGGATGAAAAGTTTTGTTAGCTGTTCTAATTGTTAATACTGTGTCCAATGTAGAACTAAAGCAGATCTCGATTTAGGGCTCATGGATACAAACCTGGACTACATTATTCTACACAAAATGGCTTTGAAGTCTATTTTGTTTAGAGTGGCCAAAGTGGCTTGGCTTGGCTGGAATCAAGAAATTCGTACTTTGGAGAGAATAAAAAACAGTGCTATAGTTATTCAATGTAAAGCTTAAAAAGTTTATTTTAACTTCAGATTATGTCAGGTTTATGAGATATGCTTTGTTTAATTTTGGAATACTTTGCTGTGATGGAAGCATGACGCCATAAGTTTAACTTGTCCGTCTTAATTTTTCTGTAACAGTGCCCAGAAGTGCGTCTCAACATCATCTCCAACCTAGACTGTGTGAACGAAGTGATTGGCATCCGTCAGCTCTCCCAGTCACTCCTGCCGGCCATTGTGGAGCTGGCAGAGGATGCAAAGTGGAGGGTCCGCCTTGCCATCATTGAATACATGCCCCTGTTGGCAGGACAGCTGGTGAGTCATGGAGTCTAGGAAGACAGCTGAAACCCATATAAAATGTTTTAAAGGTGTTTCTAATTAGTTCCATGCGCAGACCCAGAAGTCTTAGCAATATGCAGACAAATAGACTTTATCAGGCCTGATTCGATTGTAGACATCGAGGAAATCGCTCTAATTGGGCTGTGTCCTTGTTTCCTCAGGGAGTGGAATTCTTTGACGAGAAGCTCAACACCCTTTGTATGGCCTGGCTTATTGACCACGGTAAGGCCCTCTTATGGATTAAAGTTTTCCAAAGGATTATGTCAGACACTGACAAATTGAACTCAGCGGTTGCTTAATTGGAGATGCGTAAATTAGCAGCTTGTTTGGTAATATACTTTTATTCTATGAATACAGATTAATATCGTTCTTTTCTAGTTTTATGTATGCTCTTATAACACCATAACCTCCCAAAAATTACCAAATTCCCTCTTTCATACATTTTCTAGTTGTGCTCATTTTATTTTATATTATTTATTTATTTATTTATTTTATTTTATTTTTTTGGGAAGGATCTTGCTTAGAGCTTCTGCTATGTCTCCTCATTTTCCATTACACGGAAGGTTGCATTAGAGCATCACAGCTCTTACTCACCTGAGCCCGGCCAGTCAACAGACGGGTGTCCTCTTACCGCTCTGATACTGTATTATTACCACAACACAGATAGCCTGGGCAGAAGGGAAGAGAAAATCAGCAGAGAGGGTGGGAGTGACAAAATTGAGGGCTAAGGGTGAGATGTGGTAATCTGCAGCTGTCTGTTGTACATGCTGGTAAAGGCTGTGAATAACAGGTTCTCTTATCTCAAACTCCATATACAGTATACTCTTGCTGTAAGTAGGGAAACACAACTACAACCTGTATTACAATGGTTTTGACAAGTTGTCGTTCAAATTTGTGTCACATGGGGATAGTTAAGCTACCATGTTTCACTCTGTCATACTTTCTGCATGTATTATTTAAACTACTTAGATTAACCTTGTTCTTGAAGGCAACACCCTGCAATTCATGCTGTGTATTTACACTCGAGTTAATGGAGTTAAAAATTACAGTTGTGTAACTCTGTGGCTGAGTTTATATCTGAGCAGGTTTGCCCTGGGCTCTTCTCTCTATCCAGGACCGTTCTGTGAGACAGTCGCCCATATATAAAGGCTAGAAGAGCCGTGTGCCCATCAAGCTAACACACCCCACTCCATTTTATGATCTCAAACATTGTGTTTTGCATACATTTTTTCAGAGTATATAGTGTTCTCTCCACATTGAGTTTTCCAATTAGAGAGACATGCTCGCTATTGAGGACAAAGGGCCAGCTGGGTTACATCATTGGAATGCTGCTGGTGCAAGTTTCTGTATGTACGTGTGTGTGTGGGGCTGTGGCTGTGTGTGTGTAGCTGTGGCTGGGGTTAAGGCTGTGCCACCCTTACGTAAGCCCTTCAAAGAAAGAAAGACAGGACTAGAGAAATCAGCCCAGAATGTTTCCCTCAAAGACTCTATCTTTGTTCACTGCCAGAGAGACCTTATTGTATCAGTTTAAAATTTCACATGACATACAAATGGGCATGATTTCTAGGATTTTCTCATACTGGTACTTGGAAATTTCTCTCTGTATGTTAACCCGGTGTACTGATTACATTCTATTTTCTGGCTTTCTTAGAAATCGTATTGCTGCTTTGACATCCGGTCTTATTTCCAGGAATGTCATGTACTTCATATCCTGTTCTGAGCTTTCATTGAGGCAGCAGTCATACAGTATCTAATTGTGTTTTTTATTGCTGATAATTGAAACGAAAATATCGTTGTCAAATGGCTTTACCTTGTTTCATCTCTACATGGCTTTTCCCATTTTATTAAAATTTCTTTTAGCTTATTTTTATTGCTCAACCATAATAATTAAGTTTAGCTAAGTCACAGTCACAACATTGAAACCGGTAGCTGGTTTCAATGTTGTGACTGATTAGTGTATGAAGAATATGATCCGGAAGGACGTTGAGCAAGATCCAGGTGTCGCCTTAAGTCCTCTGATCTCCTTTCCACCGTGGAGATCTTGAAAGAGACAAGCCTGGATCAAACCATTCACCCAGAATCGTGTCACTATAATTTTCTAGTGTATGCCATTCGTGAGGCGGCCACCTGTAATCTAATGAAGCTGGTGGAGAAGTTTGGAGCTGAGTGGGCTCAGAACACCATTGTGCCCAAAGTGCTGGGCATGGCCAACGACCCCAATTACCTCCACAGGATGACCACTCTGTTCTGCATCAATGTGAGTCAACGGCACCATTTCCCAAAAGCTTCCAATTAATTCAAAGGATTTAATGTCCTGTTAATGTGACACATTTTGGTGTACTATATATAGCTCTTGTGCAAAACTGTATTAATTTCCTTTTTTCAATATTTTTTTTATATAATACGTATTTGACTATTATCTGTACATGTTGTTCACTGTTGTCATCCTTGATTATTGCCCATATTGTGTGTCTCAGGCTTTGTCAGAGGCATGTGGCCAGGAGATCACCACTAAGCAGATGCTACCAGTGGTCCTCAAGATGTCCAATGACCAGGTGGCCAACGTACGCTTCAATGTGGCAAAGTCCCTTCAGAAGATCGGCCCTGTCCTTGACAGCAAGTATGTTGTCTTTTTTAATTTCAGCATCAGATGTTTTCTCTCCACAATGACCACAATGTGCCCTGACAATAAAACCAAGAACCAGCATTGACAATTTGTCTAATAAGGCTCATCCTCTATCTTTGTCCCAAAGTGCCCTTCAAACAGAGGTGAAGCCAGTGCTGGAGAAGCTGGCCTCAGACACAGACATGGATGTCAAGTACTTTGCCCAGGAAGCTATCAGTGGTAAGCATTTCTTTCTTCTGTCATTGTATACAAACTATGAATACCTTGAATCATATCTGACATGTGTTTAGGGCTGAACAATGTAGTGAAAAATCTTTTTAACCTATTTTTTTTTTTTTTTTTTTTTAATGCAGTTCTGGCCCTAGCATAACCAACCAGACATGGCTAAACCAGACAACCACCCAAAACAACAACACACACTTTTACAAGATATTTATTGATGTTCAGGAACAACTGGTAAATGTATAGAGAAAGCTGTTAACAATTGTTTTATCCTTTTTTTCTTGCTCTTTTTCTTTTTTTTCTCCTCCCTTTTTTTTTTTTTTTACTGTCCAATGGTAGTCCATGTCCAGGCATAGCACAGGCTTCTTCGTTTATCTTCCTCTTTGCTGTAAATGGGTGCTTTATTGAGTGATGCATGCTGACCAATGTGCGACTGTACTAGCTAGGCATCACTAACCAGAACCCCTCACATTCCTCCCTTTCACATCCTCGGCCACTGTTGTACTTTAGCCACAGACATTGCAGCATACCACATCTATGTTCGCTACCTAGGGCCTTGCTAGCTCTCTGTGCCTCTGCACTTTCTTTCCAGTGCTAGACGCAAACTCTGAGCAGCAGATGGAGCAACAAGCTGTTTGTTTTGCTGAGCTTCCTCACGAATCAGCCCTTTGATAGCTCTCTTTTCCCAGAGTCCCCGTTGTGGCTCTCCAGAGAAGTGATTGAAAGGTCTGTGCAGGTCTAGTAGGCTGTCTGTTTTTTCCACCAGACCAAACCTGTTGTCTCCTAAATGTCTCACAGGATTGTTCCATACAAAGCTCGGACAAAGAAATAATGGGGGTGTCCATTACTGCATGTAATCTGATGAACTCTCACAATGATTGCATGTATTAATCAATCTCAAATAGTGTCCTTTCCCAACTCTATCTACCAGACTACCCTGCCCTTCTGCACTGTTCTCTGCAGCAACACGGTCTGAATTGGTCAAACAAATGATTTGTGTTGCCCATAATTATCCCTCCTCCAAATCCTCGGTGATTTTTATTGATGTGCAAGGGTGGGACGTAGTAGTCAGTTATTTTCTGCGATATGTTCTCGGCATTGCTCTTAATCTTTGTGCCAATGACTTTGATAAGCAGTGATGTTTTCTTTTCATATGCCTGGGTAAACAGTTTTCACCTGTCCTGTTCTGTTCTGTAAAGAGATGACGTTGTTTTTTTTTTTTCTCTTTAAGGGACACTTTATTCTTTGGAAGTTAATGAGATGGTAAAAACTAAATTGACTACAGCTATCAGGACCGTGGGATTAACAAAACCGTGGCACTCTGTGTCGTAGAGCCACCCAGTTTTCCCTTAAATCCATGCCAAGTCCTCCACTGTACATGAGATTTGAAAGCATAAGGTCGGCGAACGTTAAGGCCTTCACTTTCTAATCTCTACACGATGGAGAACAAGTGCATGCTTTCAAAGAGAGGGGGGATGGGGGACATGGAGTGTGTGTGCATAAGGCTGCATAATGTTTTATTATGGGGTGGGAGCTGGGGCGGTTATGGGCGGGTTGAATAAATGTATCGTCTGTGTTGTTAAAAGAAACTTTTGTCTTTCCCTGAACTCCTCCCACTGTTCCCTTCTCCTCCCCTCCTGACCTCTCATTTTGTTCTCTTGAATAAACCTTGATTGTTAATTGTCCTGTATCTCAAAGACTGTGCTTTTATTTTTATTTTGAATTATCTCCACAATTGGGATGCTGTACTACTGTATCTTGATCTGAATAAAGTAACTCAAAGGAACGACTGTATCCTGTTTTTATGATTAGTAACTGCCTAAGAACATCAAGGCTCTATCACTGTGATTGCCAATTTGCTACATGACAAGAAACGGGAAACCATCCTATTATAATATTATTATCACTGTATTAGCGTGTATAATGAATTTGAGTGAATTGTCAATGAAATGCACAGTGCCTACATCGTTTTTGATACCAAAGAGAAAGAAATGCCATAACCTTAAATAGATCACTGTCAAGTTAACAGTCCAGACCGACGTTATGAGGACATCAAAATAAATATGAAAATGCAATTATATCAATAAAATCTGAATTATTTCCATTAGGGTTCTTGATTATAAAGATGCAGGGTCCAGTTGACCAGGCGACATCACACCACCAACAACCTAACAGAATTAAGACCTTTTATAATCGAACCACTCAAGGTCAAAAATTAAAAAAAAAAACAACCAGAAAAAGGCAAACTTAAGTGTGTGTGTGTGTGTGCGCGTGCTTGCTGAAGTTTTGCAGTTGAAACACTTGGAACGGTTTAAATACCGAGAAAAGTCGGAGTTTGTTTGTTTTTTTTTTTTTATGTGCACGGAATGAAGCAGTGCTTCAGTGTCAGGCCGAAGTGTGATGGGTGACAGCGGACGAGCCCCTCGCTTAAAGACATGCCATTTGTCTGTCAAGCCGCGCGGTGACCGTGAGTGCACAACAATGTCAGAGTCCTGCCAGAAACTCCAGATTGGCCCGAGGTCCGGGACTTGTGGCCGCTCTAGGACTTGAGACGTTGTTCTGAAGCCATCCCTGCGCGTAGCCTCGGCTTTATGTTGGTGGGCGCGTTTTCTCGCCGAAAAAAAAACAAAAAGAAAAAAATCGTCCCCAGTCACGGTTGTGTGTCGCAGTCTGCAGAAGGTCTTCCTTGAGGATCTCTCTGGCTTTTACTGCGGCGTTCGCCGCCTCCTCAGTCCTCAGCAGCCTTCCAGGGCCTGCGGCGGCGGCGACATCCCCACAGCAGGACGATGCCACCCCGAGGCTCCGCGAGGGGGGTGCTGCGCTTTCGGAAACATAAACTTCGCGTTTATTATAAGTACAAGAAAAGACTGAATTTGGTCTCGCTGGGCCACCACGATCAAAGTTGGGTTTTTTTTTTTTTTTTTTAAAGAGGCCTAATTATGTCCTCTGTGACTTTGTGATTTCAATCCCGAAGTTTCAAGATATGCAATTCTCTTTGGAGGCTTTGTATAACAGTATAAAGTTGAGCTTTCTCAGCCCGCGGACGACTGTAGAAAATGCGGGCTTCGTTTCACGTGTTCCTGGCGTCGTGTTTGCTCAGCTCTGACCCGGTAGGCGGCCGCTGCGGAGATGAAAGCGCGGGTCCTCCGGGCTGTTGTGGCCGCGCGGAACCCCCGAGCGGAGCGGAGCAGGGCGGGTCCCGCACCTGACACCTGCCCCCCACCCCACCCCCACCCCCACCGACTATTGCCGGGGAGAGGACGGCTGCAAAATAAGGGCTTGGTCGCGAATGGATGTTTGTCTTTCTCGAGCAAGTGCTGGTTGAATTTCTGAAAAACACGTTTACATCTGACCCAGGTTTTCGGGGTCACGGTATTATCACCGCGCTTGTTGAATCCAAATCAGCGGTCACATGGAAGAGACTTTCATGAGAATCGCAACCTTTTCTGGTCAATCTCCTCATATCTCCCATGAGCCCGCCATTGCACGCCACGCACACCCACCGTGATGCACAGGTCGGCGTGTGGCGGCTGTGGCGTCAGCGCGTCCCGCTGCTGCTGCTGCTGCTGCTGCTGCGAGACCACCCCTGGAGCCGCTGGATGTGCGTCTCGAGAAAGGGGGACTGAGGGCAGACCGGTAACAGAGCCAAAACCGTACGCCGGGCTTTTCCCCACCTAGGACAGACACTGCAAGGAGAGTTTTGGGGGTTTTTTTGGTTTGTTTTTTTACAGATCTAAACGCAGAGGAACATGCAAAGCTTTGGGCTGCGTTTTTGTTTCCTACAATCGAAAATCTTCATTAAAACCCGACTACAAATCTGCTTGAGTTCATGAGGCGGTAATGAAACAGCAGGAACTGGTTTCTTTCCTATTTAGATCCTCTTACTGTGGGGCGCGCGGGGGGGGCAGCCAGAGCTCTTGACAGCGCTGAGAGGCCCTGACGTCAATGCAGCTGCCTCCCAGGACTGTGTCATTTATAATGAAAGAAGTCAAGCAAAGCCCGCACGCAGCACGACATACACACACACACACACACACACACACACACGCAAAGCGAGGTCAGATGCTCTCAGGGTGATAAATGACAAGCATCAGTCAGGGAGAAAAGGAGCGTTGGCCCACTCCTTTTTTTCCTTCAGTCACCTTCTCGCCTCTCTTATCCATTGAGGGGGGGGGGGGGGCAAACTTTCTCCTCTAGATAACATCTGTCGTTACACGAAGATCGCGCGGAGCAGAGTGAGAGCGTGCCCATCCAGCCCCGAGCCTGCAGGAGCGGATATATGTGTGTATATATTTCTATACTGGGATTTCTGTCTCTCGTCCAGTCTACTGGCCAGCGTGTGTTCAGAGACGATGGGGACTGAAGTCTGGATTATGGGGGGGGGATGCTGCCTAATGAGTGCAGTGCGACCTTCAGCAAAGAGCTGATTTCATGTACGAAAAATCTTTGTTCCACTGGCAAATCCTCACACACACACACACACACACACACACACACAAACACACACACACACATACCATGCAGAGCCACAGCATTTACGTCAGACTCACTTGCTTCAAAGCCTGTACTGCTGTGCCGGGCTGTGCATTTGTTTTTTTTATGTTGTGTGTGTGTGTGTGTGTGTGTGTGTGTGTGTGTGTGTGTGTGTGTGTGTGTGTGTGTGTGTCTGAAATGCACAGTGAATATCACAGAAAAGGTGCAGCTTTTTACAAAAGTAGATTTTTTTTTTCCTCCTCTGAATTCAGAACTGGAGCGTTTATTATTATTATTTTATTTATTTTTTTTGGGATCAGCTCTCATCCTGAACAGTGCTGCGATATCCTTCTCTAAAAGACGCAGTAGGATGTTGTCATCCACCCTGCCCCCGTTGTCACGGCAACCATTGATGTCATTACAGTATATTTTGGCCCGATCAGTGAATAGGCCTCTGATATTGTGATATTTTATGGAGAAGGAGGAGGGAGAAGATTAGCGCTGTCTGTCCTCGTATCAGCTTTCTTTCCTCTTGTCTCTTCCCCCAGGAGTCGGTGACAGACAGCCTGCTGGAGGTCTCAGTAGCAGACAGAGCCGCTGAATACACACTATAAATAACTCCATTTGAGTGGAAAACGCTGGCTTCTTTTAGGGAACTTAGCTATGAGGTCGCACTTTGCAAATATAGAATTAAAGTGTGTCAGTGCGCGTCATGTCAAGTGTGTGTGTCATCTTATCTGGTTGTTGGAGGAAGGAGTTTTTTTTTTTTTTTTTTTAATTTTGTCCCCCCCCCCAGCAGAGCTCATGGTTGGATCCCATTTAAAGCTGCTGTCTCGCGGCTCGTTTCGCAGTCATATTAACTTTGCATTGAAGGCCACAGATACAAAGCGCGAGGCTACTGACCCCCCCCCCCCACTCCTGGTGGTGTATTAGTGGGATTAGCTGTTCTCTGTCTGAGTGGGCTGATTGGATTGACGTGGACCGTCTACATGACCCTCTCCACACAGGAGCGACAGGCCTCTGCTCTCAGCTGGCATTTTGAAGCGCTGTCATTTTGCTCCGGGTGCGTTTACAACACTGGAACTTGCAGCCCTCTTCTCAGGTGTGTCGCCGGGTCCAGCCAATCAGAGCTCGGCTCAGGACAGCCCCCCCCCCCCTTTTTTTTTTACTGTAGCTGCGCATTGCTATCAGAGAGGGTGTTTCGAGTTTTACGCAGTTTAATAAACACTGACGCGGTTCGCCATGGAGACGGACTGAGTGTGATGTCAGATCAGCGACCTCGGCCACTGGTCGGGGCTTCAGCTCTTATCAGTGGTGGTGAATTACTCAGCATACAAAGTGAATATTTCGGAGACACAGAATTAAGGGGGTCATCGCGTAACTCCAAAGTGTTGGTTTTATTTGCCCAGGTTTTGAAATGACTCCTCCCTTGAGATTTCCCACCTTCACGCCCCCCCCCAACAAAAAAAAACAATGGAGGTGAATAGAAACTTTATATGTGGTGCTCACTGCAGTAAGAAATGCTATTAAGGAGAAATTCGGTGACCCCGGGTGACTGCACCCTGAAGAAGGCGTAGCGGAAATGTCTTTGGAAGTTTATCCTCCTGTGCAGAACTGAGAACTGAATTAAAGGAACAACCTGATTACGTTGTGTAAGCAAACCATTTTTATTTTTTTTGGTACTTTTTAAAGCTATGGGGCACCACAAATAAAAGTTCCGTTCGTTTCCATTGTGTTGGGGGGTAAAACCTGGATTACCATCCAGGTGTAAAGCGGGCAACACTTGGGAGCGATTTAAATTCGGTGACGAGTCCTGTGGCCGGGTTTCCTCTGCCACTAACCAGACGGCGCTTGAGAAATGACTCACGTTTTCTTTTTTTGTCTTCTCACCTCTTATTCAGACTAGACGGGGAGAGTTTGCTGCCTTGGGGGTAAATTCTGTCCTGCTCTGGCAGGTAAACACATGAGCCTTTCCTAAACATCCTCCGACGTCCCTGTTCTTTTTGTCATGAGCGGAGAGACCCGACACTAGTCATCTGCTCTGTGGCTCTCTGCCTTCATTTAAGCTTGTGACGGGAAGCCAGAACTGCGGCGCTCTTGACCCCTTCGACAAAAGTTTTAGCCGGTACATTGAGTCTCGCATTAGAGGATGTGAATATTTAAATGATGCAGCACAACCGGTCCCGTAGCTTCTGCGCTGGTTGATCGCCCTGGGGCGCTTCAGTTCCGGCTGCGGTGGTTTCGGGTTCAGCTCTGACTCAACAGTAGGTGCGCTTCATTTTTCCAGGTCGTTAACCCGCGCCCGCACCTCGCAACCCCCCCCCCGAGGGGCCACTGTCGGACGGCTGCAGCTTGTAGTTACAGGACAACCGGGTTATGCGGAGGAGACGGCAGGAGAGTGTGTGATAGAGAACACTTGACTATCAGCTCCGTGACCATGTTTCATGTCATTTTTCAAGTATTGTCAAAACACACTGACAGATTCTGTGACTCATCAGCAGCCCCCCCCCCAAAATAAATCACCCACAATGTTATTCTGTTCAACAAACCTTTTTTTTTTTAATCTCAACAGCAAGTTAGCTTATGTGTGGTCAACATCAATGAAGGTAAATATAAAACTGGATTTATATTGATAGATTGATGTTTTTGTTTTTATCAGCAGGAGGTGAAATGATGATACTTGGAAACACTTCCACTAGAATCTTCATGACTTTAGTCTTCAACTAGAGAAATATTGCTATAATACTTTTAAATGGCATACACTGATTGACCAACAAAAACAAAACAAAAAAAGCACGGTAGAGAAGCTGACAAAGAAGCTCCAAAACTCCACACGGTGGGTCGTACAGGGAAACTTCTGAGGGACTTTGGTTTTGTACCTTTGTAAAACCCGGCTCCATTTACTTTCGGGACAAAAAAAAAAAAAATTTAAAAAAAAATGGAAAAGAATAATAATAAAATAAATGATAAAAGGGTCCAACCTGAAATAATGGTGCTAATTCAAAATCTTAGTTTAGATTGAAAATACGAAAAAGTAAAAGGCACACTATTCACGTGCAACACAAAATTCCGCTCGGTGCAGCTGGAGCGTGCACTGAAGATTCACTACAGCCCTCACTTGTACAAAGAACACTCATCGTGAACTGAAAAGAGTTACTCTTTCTTGGATTAAAATCAACAATCAGATAAAGTGTTACTGTGTCTGGTCTTTCTTTGAAAGAGATTTGTTTTGTCTCAATTATTGGCGGGGAAGAGAGAGGAGAAAGGTGTTTCCTACAGATTGCGGTTCGTTTCATCTGCCAGGAAACGGCAGAGCAATACAAGCCTCTTCCACCTCCACCACAGTCCCCGCCCTCCTCTCTCGCTACGTCTCTTCTTGCCCCTCGTTGTCAAAGTGCTCCAGTACTCAACTTCCACAGATCATCTTGTGGCTGTTCTAGTCTGACCGTCGACAAAATGAAAGAGAAACATCAAAATATTCACTCAAAGGTGAAATCCACCCTTTAACACTCTTACACTGTCATGTTATATTATTTTACCTTGGACCTGCCTAACACTTTTGTACTTTAGTTCCTTCTCTTTTCTAAAGGACATTTTCAACATTACTAATAAACTGGGTTTGAGCTTATTCCTGTCAATAAAGTGTGGGCGTATGAGCATATGAACATGTCCAGCTAGCCAACTCATTTGTAACTTTTAGGGTGGAACTGTTAACGCAGCCACCAAACCCGTTTTGCAACGTGTCTTGTGGCTGAAGTGCACTCTGGTCCATGGAGGCCATTTTGGCCAGAGGCGTTATCATCAGTGACTGATAAATGTCAGACCTGCATGGTGACTTGCTAAGCTTTCGCTCTCACACCCTGGGGAACTGGCATGGAAACTTGGTGTTCGACAGATGTTTTAAATTCCAGGAAAACCCCAATGTGATATATATTGATCAATTATACCCAGGAATTAATTACATAAATTACATAGGTTTTTTTTTTCTTTTTTTTTAAAAGCAAACGTAAGTTACAGAACTAAAGTTTGGGGTTTGCGCTGTTGCTTTTTTTCTTGTCATTACTATTTTCTCTCATTTTATAGACCAAACAACTCATTTATTAATCACAAAAATAATCAGCAGATAATTCCATCATTAGTTGCATCCCTAACTTGTTGTGAAACAGTGTTAAAGCATTTTAGGGTGGATTTTTTTTCCTTAGGTCTTGCGCAGGACTGCAACCACAATTGGGCCATATTTTCTAGCCATCATTAAAGACTGTTAACTGCAACTATAAAGACTCCTAGTCAAACCACATCTGTATTTAGATCTGATTGTAAACTCTAAAAGATATCTGCTCAGTCCAGTCTACAGACAGAGTGACCGCCTTGTCTGAAAGCTAATCTGACTGCAAACACTCCTACAGTTTAACGCACGACCGCTGAAGGTTACGCAGTCTGGCAGATGTTCATGGTCCAATAATCTCACCTCAACCCTCTGACGTTCGCCGTCCTGTTTTCCCCATGAAAAGTTGTTGTTTTTTTTTTTGAAAAATCAGCATCATCTGTCAGAGAAGATACAGCTGTGCACTTCAAGTAGATTGAACACAATGTAAGTGCGGTGTAGAAAACGAACAAACAAACAAACAAACAAAAAAAAACAACCTCATCTTGTCGCTGGCTTGCTGTCAGTCAAAGAGCGGCGGTGAGCCAATAGTCGAAATCCAGTGTCAGGTGACTGATGATGATCCGCCGGTCTTTGTCTCACAGCAGCCCCAACGTCAGAGAGGAGACATTCTTTCATTAAATCTAAAGCGGGAAATCTTTAAGGGGTCATTCCATTATTATAAACATGATTCATCATTAAAACAACACAGAAGCATGACTGGAGCATTGAGGATGTAAACCAGCATTAATCTAAAAGCTACCACTGTGCGCTGAGGGAAAAGCACAGTTTGTGTCCTTTTGAATGGAGGCGTCAATGCAGTGTTTGTCTTTTTCAGTAATGACGACAAATGATGTGATGGATGCAGAAAAATTTAAAGTCTGAATTGTGCAAACAAACATGATAACACTCAAACACACTCAAACACCCACCCAAACACCCACACACCAACACACCCACACACACAGTCATACAACTGTCTCCAGGCTTGTCCCTGCACTTCCAGGGCGAGTAAGCGAGAGATTATATCCTGGTTACATCATCAGCTCAAGTGATGTCACTGCTGACGACTCAGAGGTCCCCGGGAACCAATCAAAGCTGGCTGTACAGGTGAGGCTTCCTTTCATAATCCCTCAACATTTAGGATTAATATTGCTTCAGTATTGCCACAAAAATAGAATAACATCGACTGTCTAACACCGCAACTTCTCAGCCAAACACACATTAATTACGTCAGCCCTCATTTATCAGGCAAACGCATGACCCACAATTCAACTGTTAAATAGACGCATGGCCACTTCACCTGCAAAAACTGGTAATTATCTTCATGGTATTGAGTGTAATGAAACCTGGCAAGTGTGTGCAATCGGATGGAAAGGTGGAAAAGCAGTTCAGTAGTGTAAGAAATAAATCAGGATCAGTAGTTACAAGTTACAAAAACCAAAAATGAAAACAAACAAAAAAAAACAACCTCATCTTGTCGCTGGCTTGCTGTCAGTCAAAGAGCGGCGGTGAGCCAATAGTCGAAATCCAGTGTCAGGTGACTGATGATGATCCGCTGGTCTTTGTCTCACAGCAGCCCCAACGTCAGAGAGGAGACATTCTTTCATTAAATCTAAAGCGGGAAATCTTTAAGGGGTCATTCCATTATTATAAACATGATTCATCATTAAAACAACACAGAAGCATGACTGGAGCATTGAGGATGTAAACCAGCATTAATCTAAAAGCTACCACTGTGCGCTGAGGGAAAAGCACAGTTTGTGTCCTTTTGAATGGAGGCGTCAATGCAGTGTTTGTCTTTTTCAGTAATGACGACAAATGATGTGATGGATGCAGAAAAATTTAAAGTCTGAATTGTGCAAACAAACATGATAACACTCAAACACACACTCAAACACCCACCCAAACACCCACACACCAACACACCCACACACACAGTCATACAACTGTCTCCAGGCTTGTCCCTGCACTTCCAGGGCGAGTAAGCGAGAGATTATATCCTGGTTACATCATCAGCTCAAGTGATGTCACTGCTGACGACTCAGAGGTCCCCGGGAACCAATCAAAGCTGGCTGTACAGGTGAGGCTTCCTTTCATAATCCCTCAACATTTAGGATTAATATTGCTTCAGTATTGCCACAAAAATAGAATAACATCGACTGTCTAACACCGCAACTTCTCAGCCAAACACACATTAATTACGTCAGCCCTCATTTATCAGGCAAACGCATGACCCACAATTCAACTGTTAAATAGACGCATGGCCACTTCACCTGCAAAAACTGGTAATTATCTTCATGGTATTGAGTGTAATGAAACCTGGCAAGTGTGTGCAATCGGATGGAAAGGTGGAAAAGCAGTTCAGTAGTGTAAGAAATAAATCAGGATCAGTAGTTACAAGTTACAAAAACCAAAAATGAAAAAAAACAAAACAAAAAAACAACCCTATTATTTATGTCACAGAGCTTACACAAAAGCCTGCAGCTATACCGATTATTTTCAATAGTCAGTTAACTAAAAAATAGCTTTGAGAGAGTTTATCGCTGTAAAAAGCACAAATGTAGCAAAAGCTCAACAAATGGTGCATTACTCACTGACCTGGTGCTTCGCTCCGCATGTTTAGAGTATTTGTTTAGGCAAATGGCAAACAAAGTTACCTGCTTTTTTGAGGAATACTCTAAATGTTAGTGTTGAAACCTATGCATGACCATGTTAGCCTCTGCACTCACATTAGTGTGTAAATTAATTCCTAAAAATGGACACTTTTAACACTTGAATTTGCGGTGATATCCATGGTACCGTGATAAATGAGGGCCATTTTCTCTTGTCCACTTGTTTTTTTAGCTAATGAAATTTAAAAAATGCACAAAAGTGTTTTGAGATGTGTGTTGTAGATGGCGTCCTATTTTAAATACAAAAAGCACTGCCAGCTATTTGTGCTTTTGGTTGCCAGTCAGTCAGTCCTAAATAAGTTCACTTTCAAACCATTTGTACGTGAAATGCCGCACTCTGGCAGCCTCCAGGATGTGCAGCAACCCCCTCCCCCCACCCCGGGCTGCACGGCGCAGTCCTCACAGGGGGCACAACGTCTGTGACAACAGCAGCCTCGTCAAGTCAGCAAGGTGATGCTCACACTGGGCCACAAATCGGACCTGTTCCTGCCTCGCAGTGCTGATGAGAACGAGAACAGAGGAGGAGAGGGAGAAAGGGAGGTAGGCTAAGGGAGGATTTTGGTAGAAATGTTGTCTGAGGTTCATCACAACTAAGAAATGAAGTTTGTATTAGTCGTACAAAAATTAACACTTCCTTCCCTGTTGCTACGCGTGCAGCCTCCACTTATATCTCCATTCTCTCTGCTCTTAATGATTTGTAGGTTCTCACTGCTTAATACTGCTTTCTATTGAGCCCCTCGGCTGTCTTTAGTTGACCAGTACGAAGCCATGCTGGGAGTCCACAGTCTCCATCATCTCACTGTCCAGGAGGGAGCCCTGCAGCTCAGGCAGGCTCAGGCCGTCTGACTGCCCCGGACCAGCCAAAACCCCAGCCACAGCTCCGGCCTCAGCATCTCCTGGAGCAGGCGGGACCAGAGAGGTGGGGTCCAGCAGGAACTCATACTGCTCTGGGTGACGAGCTTCGGTGGAAAGCCCCAGGGCCTGCTGCTCACAGCCTGCAGCGTAGCTGAAGCCCAGGCCGCTGGCAGAGGCTTCATGGGGCTGGGGATGGTGGAGCTGGTGATGGAGATGAGATCCAGGGGGAAGGTGCTGGGTGTAGTGGTGGTGGCTCATGTAGGGATCATAAACCAGACCCTCTCCCGGTTCCATCAAGGGGCTCAAGCTATGGGGGTGGCTGAAGGGAGGCGAGGCCTGAGGACTGCCCTGCTGCTGGGGCTGAGGCTGATGGGTGGCCGACATGGGGGGCCCCTGAGGGGAACTTTGAGATGCCGCCAGGTCCAGAGCAGGGCTGCCTGTCGGGTAAGATCCTTCAGCTATCTGCATCTGGTTGAAGTAAACCGGTAGCCCCATGCCCTGTGATTGCTGCAGGTACATCCTCTTCTGGTTCAGTCTGTGGGGAGACCGGTAGAGCCCACTTAGATCAAGATAACACTTTGAATCTACACAAGTAAGAACAAAGCTTGGAAAAATGTATGCCAAAGCACTCATTGGCAAAATCTATAATGAAAAAAACCTAAAATGCTGAGTTCTGGCATTACCTGCATGTTTTGCACATGTGGGATAAATTGTTAGCCTGGTCCAAGACCACTGAATCACTGGCCACATCATCATTTTGTTCAGTGAGTGTGGAGCAGACATTTACAGCAAGATTTACCTGTGTTCCTGCAGCTGTTGCTCTAAACTTCGAGGAGTCTCCTTACAGAAAAGTTGGCAGCTAGCAGGACTGTTAGCCAAGACGCTGGCCTTCTGGGCAGAAGAGACATTGGGACTTATGACTGCGTTCAGGATAGCTACCATGGTAACCGGCTACAAACTGTGTCATTGTTGTCGCATCATGGCAGAGCTGATAATCCTTAAATATCCAAATGACACCGCTGAATGTTATGCAAACCAGCCACTTGGCTTGATAAGACAGGTCTGTATCAGGAATAAACTTGTATAAACCCGTTGACCGTTGAATACAGTTATAAAGAGTGAGTGTAGTTGGTGTTAGACTGTACCTGTAGTCTATGAGTGAGGTATTGCGTCTCCAAACTCTGTCTGCGGGACAGGAGAGGCGGCTGCGGTCCACCTTGGTATAAAGCTAGGCCCTCCTGCTGCTTGGATGCCTCACCCTTTGATCAAAAGCATAAAGCATTAGAAGAGGACATATGCATACCCATGTATCCGTGCATGCATGCTCAAGGGCACACGTATCCCAGATCCCCTCTCCTGTTGGTTAATAAAGCTGTGTCAGCGTCTGGGTGCTTCATCGTGTGGTCTAACTGAATTATCCATGCTGTCTCCTGCCCAAATGCCTGTGTGGTGACTGATCAGCCAGATGCTTTTCTCTAAATGGCATGTACCACAGGGATTACACATTAGTTAAATCAAATGAAAGCAAATTAAATGGATGATGGGGACTGAGCATCATAACCAACAAAGAGCTGTGTTATTGCATTATAAGAGTGGGACGCGAGGAAAACAACTAGATCTTGTCTGCTTCTACGACTGACTTTCTGTGTGTTGTTTTCCTAGGAAAGCTTACAGATCTTTCCTCAAATGGTTTTCGTTGCAGTGAGTGCATCGTTTTGTGTATGTGTGTGCCCATGTTTGTGTGTGACTGCAACGTTGCCTATTGAGTGCCAGCCACTAGTACTGACTTCAACAATGGCTACATTCACTTTGGCCTGGGCTCCAGACTCCAGGCCCCAGGGGGATGGGAGACAGTAAACAAGCTACAGTTGGCTGCCTCTCCTGGGGTTACACAACAGCCTGGGTGCCTGTATTTTTTTTTCTTTTTTTTCTGGACAACACGGGGTGAGGATAGTAAAGGGACTGAGGCTGAGAACAGTGTTGCGAAGAGAAAGATCTTGAATGTGTTTGAGTGAAGGATGTGTGTGTGTGTTTTTAGGTGATTATGCAGTAGGACTAACCTCCAGGAGGTTGTGAAAGTGGTGCTGTGGTCCCAGGGGGCCCATGACAGCTCCTTCCCCGGAGCCCATCTGTTCCACCAGCATCTGCACTTTGTTCAGCTCCAGGATGCCTTTGGTCCTCGCCAAGTTCTGAAGGTGCTGACGAAACGCAACCAGACCTGAGAGCACAAACAAATCCCCACAAAACAGAGTCAGTATGGATCAATACAATCACTTTTCTCTTCATAATAGGATGTCAAAGGCGCTGTCCTTTCAGAGAATCAGGCTTAATCCTCACTGACGTTAGCAAACTGGGTGACGAGTTAGCACTTTTCCTCGCCCAATCTGACAGTGTGACTGGATGTACGTCATGAGCCGCGGTGCGTGTGTATGTGCACAACAACAAGTAGCTTTGGTAAGAGCCGTCCAGTTGCGACGGGCTTTAGCTGTGAACGATAGGACCTGACTCACTGAAATGGTGGGAGTTATTTAAAACCAGAGTCAGCAGTCTGACGCAAAAGAATCCACTGCATCAACACTCTCCACAGAGGCTTATGAAGATTAATAAATAAATAAATAAATAAATAAATAACCGCAAATACCAACTGGGAACGCACAGTGCAGGCTGTCAATGTAAAGCTATAATCATAGTTTCAACTTGGCTAACGCAGAAGTGATTTAAAACCAGCAGGCACAGAATAATGTAGCCGTAAAGGGAAAAGATGAAGAGATAGATAGATAGATAGATAGAGGTTGTTTAGCTCCTCTTTTTCTCTAATGCAGAGACAAATCCTGCCTGCCACAGACTGAAACTTCGAAAAGAGAAAGAAAGGCAAGACCAGAGAATGAGTAGTACAGAGGGAGAAGCAGAGTGAATGAAAAAAGCGAAGGATAGAGAGAGAGAACGAGCGATAGAAGGGGGTAAGGAGAGAGAGATATGTGGGTTGAAACCTTCAAATATCTGTCCGTGATTCATAACATGAATCATCGCCATCGTAGTCGTCACTGGAGAGGATGAGAGACGAAAAAAAAAGTGTGTAAAAGAGTGTGTGTGAAAGAGAGAAGGGGGACTAAATGAGAGGGTGGGAATGAGGCACATTTATCCGGAACGCAGTGTATAGGTGTGTGTGTGTGTGTGTGTGTGTGTGTGTAGAAGGGTGTGAGGGAGCAGCTGCAGCAGGGGTGTTGCGTCTGTGTCATGAGAATCAGAGCTCTTCCTCTTGACTGGTGCTGTGTGGACCCTGGAGCCTCAGACATATGCGCCATGACACTCTATACATCGAACTCTCTGCAGCTCCCAGTGACTGGACTTGAGGAGATGTGTCGGATCTGCCATTTAACTGGACACTTGTACATGACTGATCGGTGACTTTTAAAAGAGCCCTGCGGTGATTTAGCATTCCACTTACATAAGTTTATAGTAAGACTCACGATGGACAGTTCAGGGTTTCTGCAAATCATCAAGTTAAATTTGAGACTTTCTTAGACCTTTTTCGATACAGCACAGAATGGAATATAATATGTTTTTCACAATGGCACCAGCCATTGGTTAAGATTGAAAGTATGATGGAAAACCCGTAGGGACGATATGGCCTAGAATTATGTATCATTATATGCAATTTTTTCAGTGCTTCCCAGTAGTATATAACAATAATTCGTAATGATATAACTAATTAAATTAATCTGACCTGAATTGAGATAAGTGCTGTAAAATGGACGGGGGATGTATTAGCCAACTGAAAATGATAATTCATTTAAGTTATAAAAAAAAAAAAAAAACACTTTCCCATCATGAGACATGACGATGAACCTCCTACAGAGTGTAGCTAGCAGTAGTGACAGGTCTGATAGTGTTGACTGAAACTCCACTAAAAAGGACTGACTGAAGACTTCTGTAAATTAAATTTAAGATTTCTTAATACCTTCTATGACCTTTTTTAATGAATCTGAATTCAATACTTTCAAAGACTTTTCAAGACCTGCAGATACCCTGCAGTTTAAAAACAAGTGTCAAAATCCATACAGCAGATCCAGATACATCGTCTTTTTTCACAACATCATCATTCGTCTTTTTTCCGTTGCATTTGTATTCCCAAAACCTGATGCCTACATTACCCACAATGCTACCTGACCGCCAACAGTTCAGTCAGGGATCCGAGTGTGTTATGCTACTAGCAGCCAATGGAGCCTCGAGCCAAACCGAGATTAGGAGCGGGCTACAGAGGTCTGGCAAGTTGATATTTCGTAACCCCACACCTTAAACTTTTTTTCATTTTCAAACTTGCAGTCTTCAGACCCAACTGACACTGACTCAAGTGACATCACTTGAGACAATTTTGCACAGCTCCATCTGGACAGATTTTGCACAGCTCCATCTGGAGCCATAAAAGACTTTATATAGCTTTTTTCACATATGCAGTAGTACTCCCCAATGCCTGTAAACACATTTTGATGTGTTAATTGGTGGAGTTCTCCTTTAAGACGGATTCGTCTCTTTTTGCCAATTGTTGGTGAGGAACTTAGTTATATTTCCATTTCTTCTTTGCAGTCTCCTATCACCCCGCCCATTAAATTGCTCTGAAAATGCAATGTCATACAACACAGGCAGCGAAACTTTCTATTAAGTTAGCCGAATGTACATATTGAGGTCAACCCTTAAATAGAGTGAGATACTTAACCCATTATGAAGTCAGTGTACTCTGACTGCGTACAGAGAAGTGGGTCATTTGAGAGAGGGACCAAAGAGAAGAATGAATGCATATGGAATAAACACAAGACTAATTAACATTGGTAGTCCTGACCTTGGGTGAGGGAGGTGTCGGAGGCGCGGCGTCCTTCTCTGAAGCTGATAGGGGAGCGGTTGTGTGCCTCCCTATGCTGGGAAGTCAGGGCAGCCATTGCTGGGTTGGCGGGCCGGGCGCTCAAGAAAGGTGTAGGAGTGATGCCGGGGGCAGAGCTGTTGGCTGGTACCACTTCACTGAGAGAGGGGGGATCCTCCAGCAGACCAAGGTCGCTGTGCATGGAGCCCATGTCGTAGCCGATGTCTGAGTCCACGCTACCCATGGAGGGGTTGTGCCCTAGAGCGAATAATTTACCTAGAGACAAAATGTTTTTATACAGTTTCCAGAAAGTGATCCAGAAAATAGCTTCATTTTAGCAATGGATCCATGTGACAGACTCTGAAGGTGTCTGTTTGATCAGGTGACATCATACCTTGGTTTGAAGGCCCTGGCTGGTTGGTGACCTCAGAGAGGGTGTGTCGCCGCTGGCCAAACCGAGCCGTCTGATAGGCCGAGAGCAGGTGGGGCGGATCATCCTCTGTGTCGGGCTCCTCAGTCTCGATGCCCTCGTCGATCGACGTCTCCATCATGTTGCTAGGTGATGAAGTGGATGACTTGCGGAGGACAGTGGGGGGAGGCAGGGGGTCCAGCAGGCAGCCATTCACCTAGATAGAGCAGAGAGATAAAATGGGCAGTAAGAGAGAACAATAACTTTACGTTCTGTATTGACTGTACCAGGAAGATAAACAGCCCCACACTGAGGAAAGCAGGACACATTCACATTGAGACAATCAAAAGCAAAGATTGTAGTCAGATCAGGCATCTTAGAACACACACACATAAAAGCCATCATTTTCACTAGACCACTTAGACACAAGAAGTCGACCACCATGTTAAGAATGAGGGATCCATTAGTTACTCTCCTCCCTCTGTTTTCCCTCCACTCACCCCACAGTTGGTCTGTATGTTTGTTACAGTATGCAGGCCTGCGTTTGTTGGCGTAGAGTTGGAGGGTGGGGATAAAGGAATGCAGGGCCAGGAAGCGAGCTTTGACTGAAAGTGCTGTGTGACACACACACACACACACACACACACACACACACACACATAAAATCACACGCATTCACACACACAAAGATCATCTGCATGAGTTGCTGCAGTAACCGGAAAGCCTGGTGTTGGTCTAGAAAGAGCAACTTTGCCCAGTTCCCCATCTGCTTTCTGTAGTGTGGTGGGATAGGAATGCTGTTACTCAGCTGACACACACACACACACACACACACACACACACACACACACACACACACACACACACACACACACACACACACACACACACACACACACACACACACACACACACACACACACACACACACACAGGTCAGGAGGGGGAAAACGGCGTTGAGAAATAGGCGATGAAAAGGGGTGGGGCCATTAGGGGAGAGAGCAGTTAAGGGATTATGAAGAGGAGAGGGAGAAGAAGCTGAATGGAAAAGGAAAAAGGCCAAAAAAAAAAAAAAAAAAAGTGTAGGAAAACAAAGCCAAAAGCTAAAAAAGAAAAGATGAGTGGTTGGCTGATGGGTAGGAAGTCACGGCGGCAAGATCGCTAGAGGAGCTCAGCAGTTTCCTGTCCATGTGTGTTCACTCAGCTCCGTATTAGGTCACATCATCATCACAGGACCACTTACATAACCATGCTCCATTCATGCAGATAACACGCACTCAGTCTCCGTTCTGTTCTGCTTATGACAAACACATAAACACACAGAACAACGTACACATAACTCTTTGATGAAGCCAGGATAGGGAGTGGGAAAGAAA
The DNA here is from genome assembly GCF_016859285.1 of Xiphias gladius. Lineage (NCBI taxonomy): Eukaryota > Metazoa > Chordata > Actinopteri > Istiophoriformes > Xiphiidae > Xiphias > Xiphias gladius. Next base: position 15,655,187 of record NC_053406.1, on the reverse strand, counting down.
AGAAATCTTTAAGAATGACTCTGCATGTTTGTGCGTGTGGACAAGTGTGTGTGTGTGTGTGTGTGTGTATGTTTGTGTGTGGGGCCCTGCAGGTGCTTGAGGCTGTCAAATTGGACCACTGGTGTCTGTGTTCTGTAATAGTCGGTCAGCTCAACAACAGACTTGGAGGAAAAGGTTGGCACAAATAAAAGAGAAAGAGGGAGAGCACAACGTGTGTGTGTTGTGTGTGTCTGTCTATGAGCTGTGCAGGACAGGCAGCTGTCCTGTCTGATGTGAGTGTTGGCTGTGAGTGCTTACATAAGAGAACAAGTTAGCTGCACTCTGGCAGGTTGATGGAGGAAGCCAATGCTCAAAACCTCAAAGGAGTCTGGCGTGTACACACGCACACGCACACACACACACACACACACACACACACACACACACACACACACACACACACACACACACAGGTTCGCAACATTTCTGATTCACAGTGAGTGGGTATGCTTATCAAAGCAAATCGCTGTCAAGCTTATTAGGATAATTTTTCAGGACATACTTGTTGATAATGACCGTAATAACTACAATCTCCATAACCAGAAGGCCAGATGTGAGTGAGCTGTCATATGAAGAAAGAGGATGAACACACAAACAAAGAGACATACGCAAAGCCTCTACCTGTTTTTGCTGGTATTGGACTTACTTTGGGCGTGTTGATGTCCTCCACCATGAAATTCTGCTCCAGGGGACATGCAGACTGGGGGAAGGTGAAAGCATCGGAGGAGGCTTGGGACACAGCAGGGGAGCGCAACAGACGAACACCCTGAGGGAGCAAACCGACCTGGGCTGAACCACTGGTCGACTGTAGAGAGGGAGGAAAACAGAGATGGTGAGAGTCTTTGACATTACATCAAAAAACCTTAATCAATTCATGGCAAATACTTACAAACATCCTTGATAATAATACAATACGACAAAACTGAGCTGCAGTGATTATGACCCAAACAAGACAAGAAAGCCAGATCCTAGATGGTGAGGGGGAATTAAAGAGAAACTGCTCAAAACGAGACAGTGGGGAAAGAATAGAAAATAATGAATTATGTAACTGAGGGAGACACATTAAGATCAAGGCTGGGCGGAAAAGACTGCAAGAAAGCAGGTGAAGACAGAACCCAGCTGGACAAATAAATGAATGTCTGTCCGCTTGTTTGTTGTTCCTGGGTGCAGGTGTGAATAATGGAGCTTTGATCAGGGAGGCGTGGATAATAATCTCTGTATACATTATTCGGAAACCCCTCATTGCCCGTACGCCCTGCCATTACCTTGACGACGGTCTGTTCAGCGATGGTGCTGGGCCGTCGCTGGCGGGCGTCGAGCCTCTGTTCGACGGGGAAGCTGCAGCGATGGGCCTTGAGCCGCTCCACCAGCAGGTAGTAGATAGCAGCAAAGTGGTTGTAGCTTTTGTTCTGCAGAGACTAGAGGATGACAGACAACATAAATGGCGGCATCTGTAACTGAAGTTTTTACTGATGCACACCTTCCACTTTGGATGACTTGACTGTGACAGCTCTTAAGATACGCTGAGATAATTCTTTAATTTATCCCTGTGTGAAATTGGGTTATTGGAGCAGCCGAAGAACAGAGAATAGGAGAAAAAAATGCATATCCATTGTCCAGTGTCACCATCTTCTTCACAGTCTGAAGCTTTGACCTTTAAACCTTACTCCTTCTTATCTCTGTTGAATAAATAAAGCTAACTCCTCCCTCCATCTTGGTCCTCACCTCTATAGTCTTGTGCTGGTCGATGCCGAGGCTGTGCATCAGGCGAAGGACCTGTTCGCTGTACTCTCCCAAACCCACCTCGCCCTCAGCAGGCAGGGGCTGTTGGTACAGGACAGGCCTCTGTACTGGAACATCCAGAGCCATCCACTTGTGCTCCTTGATCTGGGCCACAGACAGACGCTTTGACGGGTCCAGGACCAACATCCTGCGGATCAGGTGCTCACAATCTGCAAGGGGTGGAAAGAACAATCATGTGACAATGTTTTTATACCCTCTCAAATTTTATGTCACCACTTTTTAAAAAAGAACAGGTTGTTTATGTTTGATAATGCTGAGCACTTCTTGTATAAGCTATGATGAGGCAAATTAAACCCCAAAACGTCATGTCCTCGTCAAAGTAGCCAAGATGAAGTGAGGCAGAAATAACAGTTAGGAGCCTAAAATCTGCTAAGTAAATTTCTCAGTTCCTTCTGCCGTCACTTTCTGAACAGCGTGTCTAAACCCTTTTCTCCTTTCCTCCCCTCCTAACGAGAGATCCTCACCTCTAGTTAGCGGCTAGATGAGTTTGACGTCAGACACAGCTGGGATCTTAACAGGATTACAGTTCCCCTGGCTGTGCTGCTTTGGCCTGCCTGCACCCTTACTGCCTGCACTACATTCCTGCCTGCCACACGGCATCCGTACCCATATACCCTGCTGCTATTGTCTTAAAGTAAAACAGATGTATTTTCAACAAATACGCCCTGCAGTTGTTTATTATTTTATTGATCTTTAATGCTTTCTTTACTGGAATATGTTTCTGAAACTAATGATGTGTACACGGAATTTTCTGATTGAAAATACAACTCAAATGTTTAAAAAAAATCTCAAAACAAAACATGATTCATGTGCTGTGCTTATGTGATTAAAGTTGTTCTCATTCTGATGTACATTTTAAAATCTAACTGTCATGTTGTCTTTCTTCCAATTTGCAGAAGAGGCAGAACAAATAAACTTCCCAGATCTAAATTATACTTCACGGATCAGTCATTTTTTGTAAGTATGATTAAACTTTAAGCAATTTTAGAGATTTAAAAGACTTTTCTACATTTTCTACCGGTTAGCAACCTTCTGGAGGTCACCCTCTCTCCTGGTCTACCAGAGTCCACAGACATCCTGTCTTCAGTCACAGCGTTAGCAGAGAGCCCAAGGACCTGGCTGCCAACATTAACTCCCTGCTGCACATTCTTCCCGGTTGCCCTGCTGATCTACTAACGTTTGCGTACATCACTTTTTTTTTTTTTTTTTTGACCTTGTGTCTGGTGGTTCAGCCAACCCCCCCCCCAATATGAGCATAACCTGTGTGCCCTTCAATGCACTTTCCCCCCATACTGTGGCATCTTAACAGCTTGTGCAGCTGCAACCTGCTTCAAATACAATACATTGCAATACATTACAATTTGTTTGACCCAGAAGTTACTCAGGCTCTGCGTTGCTAAAGCCTTGTTTATAGCAACGGTTAAAGCTGAGCACATTTTTCAAAGCTACTGACCACCTGGGAAGGTTGGACTATGTAAAGGGAATGACACTGCATAGCTGGATGGCTGTCTGGCTGGCTTATTGATTGGCACACTGTTCTTAGCCAGTACATTACAACACCATGACTCAACCACAGAGCCATCCCAGTTAACACTTGCAATGTCCCAGTGGTGTAGAGTTGCACCAAGTCCCCAAGTGAAGGAGAATAGCACTCAGTTGCGAGAAGTTGAAGAGGAGAATGCAGATACTGAGGCTGTCTATATGTTATCTGTGTCACTGATTTTATCAGAAACAGGAACTTGAAAATAATAGACTATATCCAATATATAAAAAAATATAACCATCATGAGTAACTGAACATAAGATTAAGCAACACAATCTGCTATTCAAAGCTTTTAAACGTCATCAGATTTCACTTGAATTTCAAAAACAACTACCGGTTTTATTCCAGCGTGGGCTTTGATTGGCTTGCTGTACTGCTGCTACGCAAGAAAGAGGAGCTATATGCCATGAGCAACAACATGAGCTTCACAAAAAAAAGCTGCGTGCAAAGTGTGTGTTTTTATTTTCAAATGGGAGTAAATTACAGATGAATCTATTACCAAATAAACTGATTTAGAAAACTGTTTTGCAAGTCAATTAATCATTTTCTAAAGCAAAAATTCCAAATGTGCTGCTTTTGTCTGTTTTATATAATTGTTAATTGCATATCTTGACAACATTACCTTGGGGTCTGGGAACTCGTGCTGGGCATTTAAAGAAAAAATATTCCAACATTTTGTAGACCCAGCAATTTATCGATTTATCATGAAAATACTTGTTGATGCTTTGACCTGCAGTTTGCAGTGAGTTTCAGCTCCAAAGGTCAGGTATGTATGGCTTGACAAGTTTGTTGATCCGGACAACGTGGCTGACTCTAGGCTATTCTGTACTACTGACTACCAGGCCTGTGCAATGTGCAACAGCAGGGGGGGCATAAGACAACAACTACTGTAGATGTTAAGTCCGTAAGCTTGGAGTAGACCACAACATTCACAGTACTGAGTTTTTCTAGAGAGAGTTTACTGTGCTGTGTTAGGCTGTGCTGTGCACCACAGCACCAGCGAGAGGAACAAGAGTGGATGAGATGGACAGTTTCTGGATGAAGAAATCAGCACACTCTGTTCTCCTTGTTCAGGGAACAGGGGCTGGAGGGGGGGGGGTCAGTCTGGCCATGGAGCTGACATTACACTCCTACATTCCCCTTACCTCTTAATTGTTTCAAGGTCCTGACCATAAAATAAATTAATAAATAAATCTGATCGACTCTCACACCACACCCCCTGTGGAGAAAGTGCTACAGACTTGCAGATGGAATACAGAGAAACAAGACAAAAGAAACAGACAGGACCACAGACGGACAGGAAGATGTCTCGCTGACGGAGAGCATGAGTCAGAGAGACACACAAACAGACAGACAGGCAGAGTCTCCTCTGAGCGACAGACAGGCAAGCTGCTGGCTCTTCCCCAGGTTACATAAACAGCTCCAGCTCTGGACTTAATCTGCTGCCAGCTAGCTAGCACAGCAGCTAACAGCAGGGCTGTTCTGACACAGTTAGCCAACCTGACTCGCTCTGCAGCATGCACATACACATTATAGAGGACAATGGCAGAGTGACCCTTACTGTATCCCCTTCAAATGAGCGTAATGCTCTCTTGTTAATGAAATGACCGCCACAAGAGAGTCTGCCAGTTCGACAGTATGAGGGCTCAAATAGGAAAGTGTGATCCCGTCATCTGACTGGCAGTGTCCCTCACAGTAATTTTCATGCCATTTTTTACTCACTTCGAATACATACCGTGATAGAAAAAGAATGGAAAGTGTCTCACAAATACACTATATGTACACTATAAGTTTACATTTACAGGAATGTGTGGTACCGAGGAGTGGGAATTGGCACAGTCTGCTATCTTATTTTATGTCCCATATCCCAGAGAGATTGAGCTGGTCTCCTCTTACCTTCAGTCATGAAGTAGGGAATGCGAAACCTTCCTTCTAGGACTCTCTGTCTGAGCACAGGCAGGGTGGGCCCATCGAAGGGCAATGCACCACACACCAGCACGTACAGCACCACCCCCATACTCTTTGAACATGAAAAGATGCACACACATAGATCAAAGTCAGGGCAGAAACTTTGAACAATCAGTACATCGATTAATCAATCACAGTGTCGGGATGTGAATAAGGCTAAGATTTTTGTCTGCATTCACAGACTTACATACAAATGTACACACAGATGGACGACCCTCCACACAAACACAAGAAATGTGGTAAATGATTGCAATATACAGCAGGCAATAACCTGTGATTGGGAAATCACACTCCACATCACCACAGCGCCATACGAAAGGAACAAAATCCACTGACTTCATTTTAAATATATATAGATACTTACTGAATATGCAAAAAATGAATTGTGTCAACTGATACTTTGGTCACGTGACTTAGTAAATGTGTAAAAATTATCTCAAGGAAAGAGATGGACATGGTCTGACATGAATTCAATGCATGGATCAGTGTCGGTTTAGTTAAATATAATGTGGTAAAGTTATCTTCTTTATGCGACCAGTCGTCTTACCCAGATGTCAAGCTGTGGGCCCTCATACTGTTGTCCCTCAAAAACCTCCGGAGCAGCGTAAGGTGGGCTGCCACACCATGTGGCCAGAGGCTCCCCGGGCTGGAAGAAGTTCCCGAATCCAAAATCTACACAAGAGAAAACACCAGGGGTAAGTGGGTTAGTGGGAGGAAAGGTAAAGATTATTTCAAACATTAAGGTTTTTTGAAAGTGTAAAGGCCCTTCCAAAATCTGATAACTTACTACATGTTGTTTAGAGCAGTTTCTGTAAAAAGCCAACCTCTAACTGTAAGTATTTCTTGTGACTGTAAAAAAGGGAAGAAGTTGCAGTTAAAATATAGCTGCAGTGATTTGCATACTGAGGTGGTCAATCTGTACAAATAAAGAACAACAAAGGAGAACATTGCTATTGAGAGTTTTTAAGTTTCTCCATGGGGTCTGCAGGTTTTGCATAACGTAATATGTGGTCCACATATTTTTACGTTGAGGAAATGGGCCTTTGTATGAGGTAACCTCCCCTGGAGACTGACATGAGGTCATCAATGCTGTGCTCCAACTGGTTGTCTGTAGAGCAACTAAAACTCAGATTTTTAAATCTTCAGAGGAGTAAGACAGAGGAGTCCAACGTACACATGCATGAATACACACAAACACAAAACACTGAGAAGTTCATGCCTGCCTTTCATTAAAATCCAACTAGAAGTTGCAGTAATATCTGCCAAAACACACTCAGTCTACTTGCGTGTCTGTAATCACTCAGCCATCCCCTTTCTTCTATTAGTTCGTATCATTCTCCCTCGCTCTTTCCCAAAACCTTCTCCAGTAAATGATCTTTTGCCTCCTCTCCTCATTTGGTTTTACATGACTTACTACTAGTGCTTACTTCTGGTGCTGAAATGATTCATCCCTTAATGCATCAACAGAAAATTAATCAATGACTATTCAGATAACCGAGCAAAAATGATCTGGTATTGTTTTCACCTTGTGAGTCTGTGTGTGTGTGTGTGTGTGTGTGTGTGTGTGTCTCATCATGGCACAGTTAGGTCCTGGAGACACCTACTGTAGCAGATTCTACCACAGAGGAGGATTGTCGTCTTGTTTCATGAAACTTTGCACGTATGTATTTGAGATCAAAATGAAGGCTGACTTCGAAGATGGGTCTGGTCCAAGCAAGGGCACTGGACATAGGGGAGTTGGAAGTAAGGAAGGGGCCCTGAGCCCCTTCCCCCACATTACGCACCCAGCCCACATTTGTTCTAAATCGCGGAGGACTGTATCCCAATTTCAAGCCGCGATGCCTGTCAACATATTGACGTTCCAACCCATGTGTGTGTCCATGAGTACTCAGTACACCCATCTTAAAATTCGGCCTTCACTTCAATCTCTTTGTGTCTTGTCTGTCTGTGGACAGATTTTGTCAACGCAATAGCGTCACAATCTCGCAAGACACAGTTGCAAAACTTGGATGGGTCAGATGGGTGATGAGTACAGAGTACTCATGTAATAATGTAGTAATAACTACTGTGTACACATGTAATGTAGTAATGACTACTGAGTGCTCATGTAATAGTGTAGTAATGACTACAGAGTACTCATGTAGTAATGTAGTAATAACTACTGTGTACACATGTAATGTAGTAATGATGACTGAGTACTCATGTAATAATGTAGTAATAACTACTGTGTACACATGTAATGTAGTAATGACTACTGAGTACTGATGTAATAATATAGTAATGACTACTGAGTACTCATGTAATAATGTAGTAATGACTACTGTGTACTCATGTAATAATGTAGTAATAACTACTGTGTACACATGTGATGTAGTAATAACTACTGAGTACTCATGTAATGCAGTAATGACTACTGAGTACTCATGTAATAATGTAGTAATGACTACTGAGTACTCATGTAATAATGTAGTAATGACGACTGAGTACTCATGTAATAATGTAGTAATGACTACTGAGTACTGATGAATAATATAGTAATGACTACTGAGTACTCATGTAATAATGTAGTAATGACTACTGAATATTCAGTTAATATAGTAATAACAACTGAATACTCAATAACAGTTATAATTACTGAGTACTCGTGTAATGATGTAGTAATGACTACTGAGTACTTAGTACACATGGTTCGGAATGTCAACATGTTGACGGCTGTTGCAACTGGTGTGTTCCTATCGCAAAGATGGTCTCTAGTTTGAAGTCTTTCATAAATAAAAATCTAACATTTGCTTGTTGTAACTTCTCAGTTATAAAACATTTGATGGTTTTCTCTACTCCTCGTGATTGTAAATGAAATATTTTCAACTTGTTTCTTTTGGAAACACGGGGGGAAAGAGAAAAGGGGTATGACATGCAACAAAGGTCCATGGCCGGATTTGTACCATGGACTTTGTGGCCATGTTGCATCTGCCGTAACCACTCGGCTACCAGAGAGCTCCTGAATGGCACTGGTCATTAACTTAAAATATTTTACAGCGTAAATGATTAACTGATAAAAAAAAAAAAAAGAAAAGAAATAAAAAGATAGGAAAATAAGTCCATGCTCAATTAGTTCAATATCAGTGGGACCTTGTGATGGTGTCATGGGACCTGTCATGGGAGCAGACAATCAGGCTCACTTTACCCTCCAACCCTCTTGCATAATTCAAAAACAGTTACATAAACAGAAAGATGTAATGCAAAACTAATAAATTACACTGATAAAAAAAAAAAAAAAAAAAAAAAAATCTATCTTACATAATGGGGCTGGAGGTGATTTGGGTTCACACACACACGCACGCAGCACGCACGCACGCACACACACCTAGCAGTCACATAGCATTATGTAGAGCTGCATATAATTTTATAATTAAATATGCATTCTATAAAATGCAAGAAAGTGTTAAAAACATAATTTCTTGGAGCAGAACATAACACAGTCCCAAACCCAAAGATAACCAGTTTATAAAGATATACTGTGTAACAGAAAAGTAGCAAATCCTCACATTTAAGGAGCTGTAGGGGACAAATAGTTGGAAATTTTCTTTGATAAATTACTTTAATGATTACTCAATTATCAAAATTTTTCTGCCTATTGACTAATTGTTCTGGTCAAACATTTAGGGGGTGTGGGTGTCTGGACGCCCATTTGTAGTGGGGGACCTTTGTTGCATGGCATTGCTGGTCTCTCTCTCCCCTATAAGGTCTGCTTTCAAATAAAGACAAAATGCTCAAAAATTACTTTGAAAATGGGCAAGTGGACAATAACTATGTTGACAAATCTAGACTGCAGGCTGCATTTTGACTGTACAAAGGAGAAAATGTGCAGGAAATTCTAGTTCACTGGAAAACACATGTAGGAATCAGGTCTGAGAGATTAAAGCAGTGCCAACTCCAACTGAAAAGGAAATAGCAGGTTTGACACTGTATTTGAGTGCTTGTATTCAATTCATTTAATTACTGCAATACAGATAGCAGCAGGTGTTGCTGAAATAAACTGGAGGGTAAAGCAGTGTGCCAAAGTCGGGTTTATTACAAGTATGTTTACTATCTGATGCTGCTGTGAAGGTGAGATGTGAGATGCAGGCACAGCTGAGCGGAGCAGTGCAGTTGGTTTATCGTCAGAAGCTGTGACCCATTTCATGGAGCTGAATACTGAGCAGACTGGTTGACGTCAAACGCTCCAGCACGCTGCAGGCTAACAGCACTCACAGCTCAACGGGAAAGGCTGGGTGGGGAACGAGTGTGTCGCGCTAAAACGGTATTAGCATAATATTAGCCAAAACATGCCACACTGGAATACACTCCAGCTAACAGCTTATAAAACTGTCTGTGTGTGTGTGTGTGTGTGTGTATATGACGAGTGTATGACTGAAGAGGACAGCATCCAGCATGCATTGTGTCTCATAACAAGGTATGAATGTTGATACAGTTATGGCTGCAGCTGAGGATGCATTGCACTAGATTCACTCTTCCTTTCTCTTCTCGAGCCTTCTCATCTTTTCTCTCATACTCGTAAACACCTAAAAACTTCTCTCTCCCTGTATGCTTGAGGTTCCCAAAACCCTAGCCTCTTTCACTCTTATGAAAAAGGACATTTCACCGTTTAAGATGAGACTATGTGACTTTTGACAAAAAAGATAATACATTCCTCCTCTAACAAATGAAAAGTTGAAATTGAAAGAAGCTAAACTTGCTCAATTCAGTTCACTCGGGTTTTGCCAGTAGCTCGTTAGCAAACTTCAGAAGGATATTCCTGTATAATGGACGCTATAGAGTCATTTCACTGACTAAATGACTCTTATCTACTTGTGCTTTGGTTGCACTAATTTTACAGTTTTCATATAACTGTCACATGTGCCGACAGTGGCAGCTGTTCAGTAAAAGTTACACAGTCTCGCTTTAACTGGTATCCTTTACCTAGTATGATCGATTTCACTTTTAACAATTTTCACTGCAGCCTTAAATCTAGCAGATATTTGGTTACAATACTTTCTCAAAGTGGGAATTACAGCACGTCATGATATGTGTGACTGTATAAAACTAGATGGCTATAATTGTTTATTGGTTTAAAGGTGTTAAGAACTGATTTTCCTGCCACGAGTGATGGGGTCCCAGGTGAACATAAAAATTTCTGCCCGGGTTTAAACAGATTTAGTTACTTCATAGATACAGATTTCTATATCCGTGTTTTTGTCTGTGCTCTTCTGACTTGTTTGCTCAGTTGGAAATAGGTGATGTCAGGTACCTCTGAGCACAAGTCAGGATTTATCAACACTTGAATCAGAATCTGATCATAGTCGGTGGGTTGATTAGCCACTGTCAATCAAATCTGATCAATCACCAAAGCACATTTACATAGTCCTGATGAAGCAGATTAGCGGAGTTTTTGACTGTTAAACTCAAGTACTTAAATAGGGGTTTTTACCCCAACATTTTAACTTTTTATTGTTGCTTATTTAATTATGAACATTAAAAAGTCACAGAGAAATCTTGAAGATTTAAAACCAAACTTCTTAGGGGCTTTAAAGATAATGCGATATGATCAAAAGCTCCACGACAGCTTCTGAATGGGCTTTGAGGTGAATTGCTGTTTCCAAGGTCAAGAAAGGACTTTGAAAGTCAATGGGAATGCTTGTTTAAGGTAGTTAAATAAAGTGAATACCTGACAGACTGAAGGTCCTTATTTACACTATTGCAAAAATCCTGAAAATCAAGTACAGCCAGAAAGCAGTCCTGCTCACTGATTTGCTACATACGCCACAATGATCCAATATAATCAGAGATGATAAAAGAATACCTATTAGGGAGAAGACATCCCAGTAGACAAGTCTCTATCTCTAATGTATGTCGTCATGTCCAACCTTCTCCCTTCTGTTTCTTTACGTTAGAATCAAATGTGTCTACATGTAAACGTAATGTGAAACAATTTCTCCCACAGGTGTACTTGATCTGGAGAGTGTTTGTACCCGCTACATTGTTTAGTTGAGCATGAAACACCTTTCAGGTTTGGTGCATTTGGCACAGAGTGATGTCCAATGACATCCTCTGATCCAGCAACTCACTTTTGTGATGTCCACTGACATCACTCTGTGGGTGGTTTCAAACTGGAAAAGTAGTTAATGAAGCTACACATGCTGTAAACAATTTGGTGATATACAATGATAGACAAAGGGCAACATATCAGATTGTGTTTTTGAGAGTGGTTCTCCTAGACCATTTTTGCTTTTTTTGACCACAGAAACTCAACCCAGCCCAGCCCAAAAACGCTGCTACGTTACAAAGGCTGGCTTCTCACCTCCTCTGTTATTTCTCCTCCGCTCTTTCCGCTCCCTTTCAGTCTGTCAACTTGAACATAAAGGGGCTGTTTGAAGTGAAAACATGAAGGGCACCCCCGCTGCTGCTGTTCCCCTCTCCTCTGCAGCCACCATGAGTATGACCTTTCCTTGACTGACCACTGCCTGGTTAAGCTTCATACAGACTGACCAGTGGTGGCCTTTAAAAAGCAGGGAGGCATCAGTGGATTGCAAGAAAAGCCCAGAAGCACGGGTACAGGTGCATATTCAGACTATTGCTGCAACCAGGAACAGAAAACTAATAAGCAATCTTTATAATCAATTAACTGCTTAAGTTATTCATCAGGTAAAAATGCTAAATATTCAATGTTGCCAGGTTCACAAATGTGAGGATTTGCTGCTTTTACTTCTTTTATATCAGTGTAAACTGAATATCTTTTTATTTTTGCCAGAAATACTGAACTACCAACCATCTTGCCGAGGGGCCCACAGTTAATACAATATTAAGAACATTTATAACATTGAAACAAACATATCAAAAGGTGGCAAACAACATTAAAATACAATAGAATAGGGAAAAATAATACGAATAGAATTTAAAATAAAATTGAATGAAATTAAAATATTCAAAAAGATTCAAAAAAGCTGATATGATTTTAAAACTAGTCTTTAGGCCTTTATTTTTTTTACTTTATATTGTGCTTAGATGGTGCATTCACGCAATTAATTTGCTCTTAATACACACAAAATACAAACAAAATTCACAATGTGGAAACAAAAAGGGAGGTGGGGCTCAGTGGGCCCTCTAGTGAGTTAATCGTGTTGGCTGGACAAAACAGCCGACAAAATAATTGTATAGTCCAATCCATCGTTTCTTGTTGTTAGCTGCAGTCCTACCCAATTTGCATTTAAAGTCCAAAAATAATCGACAGATGAATTGATAATGAAAATAACCATTAGATGCAGCTCTAGAGGCAGATTAGCCGAGCACGGCCACGAACAGAAAAGGAAATCTGTACGTTTCTTGGTCGAATGTATGGCCGATCTAAACTGACATCAGTGTGACTAAGGCAGTTGTGAGGACTTTCTTTCTCATGTTCAGTACTAATCTGACATGATTTCGCCATGTACCTTCACCAAAAACATGTCAGAGCACAACGTGGGTAAGAGAAGAACAGAATGTACTTTGCTGCTGCTGTCCTCCCCAGAGACATTTTCTGTAATCACACGCCAGGTAATGTTCTGTTCATTGTTTTCCTGCTTCAAATCTAATCTGCCGCGTGGACAATCGGCTGTGAGTCAGACATGTTTGTGAAAATTACTGCTGGGGTAATAACATCTCCAGGTTATCATCTTGGACCCTTCTGGGAAACAGTGGAAGGGATGATGTGAGTAATGATGCAGGTGAAACATTCAGCTCTCTATCAGTTAGTATTGTATAGTGAGTGTATAGCTCTGTCTAATTTGTCCTTATCTGATTTTATCTGACTTATATGAAGGTTAACTGGGGTGTTCGTCTGTCATTTCCCCCCCATGAAGTAACATTTATCAGATCAATAAACAAGGATTTTATAGGACTATTTGAAGTCCATCACGTGAAGTCCTTTGACAGGAGGGCATTTTCCCCGGAGCACGCATACTCAGTGTCTGCTATCCATTCACACCTGTATTTTTAAGTGTCCTTGTGTGACCAACGCACCTTAGATGGATTTCAGTATCAGCTCTGAATAAAGCCAAACCTTGGCCTCTTTCAGAGTATTGCCAAGGCCGCAGCTCTGACACCCTGCTATGCATCCCTCATCATTCTTCCTTCAGCCTCTCATCTGCTACTCTGTCTCCCAAGTAGCCAGTCCATTTTATCACCTCGTCTCCTCCTCCAATTAAACCCAACCTTTCCTCCAACTCCCTCCACTCTGGGACACAGCGGTAGGGTGACTCGACCGCCGCTAGCTCTAAATGCCGGTTGCTTAATGATCACACTTTGAAGCTTGTACTACAGACCTCCAGCTTAGTCTCAAATCTCTGCATCTGGGTCTATTCCTGTATTTGTCCTCTACTGCTAATGTTTCCACCTGAAAACTGAAGGTAGGGGTCACTAAGGAGGGATTTTTGATCTTCTCTGATCATCATTTTTTAAAAGATGGCACAAGCTTTTGGATTCTTGCTGAGATTTTAAGACGCCTGCCGTGGCATCTTTCAGCCAACAGCTATCTCGCAAGCAACCTAAGACCACTTCTCAACACTGTGCGAATGGCCTGGGCAGGTAGTCAAGACATTTCTGAACTACACTGGCACTGAGATCATGGCAGGCAGTGGATCAAAACTAAATGATTCCATGCAAACATCATGTATTTCTCATCCATAAGTGAGCTTATGGGTCCTCCTGCACTATGCCTTTATGATACCTGCAATCTTGATGTTCATGTGGCCATCCAGCAGCAGATTCTCTGCCTTCAGGTCCCTGTGGACGATGTTGCGGTTGTGACAATACTCAACCGCCGACAGGATCTGCCAAAACTTCCTCCTGGCTTCCAGCTCGCTGAGACGGCCGTGCTTTGCCAGGTAGTCTACAGCCAGAGAGAGAGAGAAACACAGAGTGCAGAGAGGTGATGTGTCATGTTGGAAGTATATGCAGATAATACTTTACATTGGCTTACATAACATGATTTGACACTGTCAAACACAGTATAAGGTAACACTTTACATTTGAAAAGAACGTATTTGTGCAGATTTTTCATTCCACTGAGTGTTGGTGGTTGTGTTGAAAGGATAATTTACTTTTGATAAGGTGCAGATCTGCCGCCAATAGTAGTTTACAGCAATTTACTGTACAGTACGTTTTGCAAAATGATTCAGTGCAAGATGTACGATGTAATTGCTCTTTTGAAACCTTCTACGTACGTGCTTGCATGTATGCGTGCGTGTGTCTGCGTGTGTGTGTGTGTGTGTGTGTGTGTGTGTGTGTGTGTGTGTGTATGTGTGTGTGTATGTGTGTACACATGTGAGTAGGCAAAGGTTGACAGTGGAGAGTGAACTGTGTTGTCATAGCCGGAGGAGGACGAGAATTCTGAGAACTGGAGTTCTGCTTCATAATGTCCACATTTGTACAAGTTGGAGCAGGGTCTGAGTCGGGGGGTTGGTGGGAGGTTTGTGGGTGATGCAGTGTTTGTCAGTGTATGACTGCAATGCACACACAGACATACAAACACACTTGATCATCAGTGGGACAAATCAAGATGCTGATATAAATATGAACTTGAGTTCTTACCCAATGAGTAATAAAAAAAACATGTGATTTATCTGTTTATCTGCTGAGCCCAGGCTGTGCAGTAAGACAGACTGAGTTGGTGGTCGTTTGGAAAGACGCATGAAACCAAAGTCTATGCTGTCTCTGGGGGGGCAAAGTCATAGATTTTACTGTCTTCTTTCTCCAAGCATCCAGATAACTGACCTTTCTCTCATTGTCTGCTCTCACAACACCTTTATTGTTTTTCTAACCTTTCAAACTCAGTGTTCACTAATTTTCACGAAGTCAGCCTGACAGACTATTTTACAGGACGCATGATTTTTTTGCAGTCCCCTGAACTTTTGATAGTGTGGTGTTTGTTGCTGTCGGCAGGGTTCCTCTTCACACCTCTCTGTCCAGATAGCTTGCTAACTCTTCAATTCACACTCTGTGGCAAACAAGATAGGACACTCTGTTGGCTTTCCTTCCAGCTGGCATGGATACAGACCACCAACCAAACCTGACAACAATGCACAACAACCACAACAAACCCAGCCAACAAACCTTCATATATGAGTAAACAAGGAGTGCAAAAAATATGAAATGCAATCATCTGAAGATCACTCTCATGAGCATTTTTTGTAATCACACAGGAGACAGGGACTTGCAGCTTAGTTTGCTCGATATATTAAAACAACTTTTTGCTTGGTCTTTGCATTTGTCAGATATACTTTCAATTAAAAAAAAAAACACAGGTAATATTGCTGTGATTTCCCTGGAAGTGCGCACACATTTATGTGATGATAAGATCACTGACAGAATTTTGAAACTAGGGCTCTTGCCAAATGCAGAGAGATGTCACACTAAGCCACTTTCACAGCCCATTAACATAAAAAATGTGGCATAAACTAAACATGAGATATTTAAAGCAGAGCAACATCTGTCCTGAGCTCAGCAGCATGCATCACGTTGTAAACAATTCATTTTAACAACTCTGTATTGTGTCAGCTCAGGGTTGACCAAAGGGTCAGCTGCATGTTTGGACAAAGACTGCACAATAAAAATGACTAAAGGCCATAAGTTGCACTATTAAGCTTCAGGGAGATGATGCTGTTCCATCATCCACAGTGTGGTTGATAAATAGCTAACAACTGACAGACTGAGAAAACCTGATTAGATAGTAGCTGGCAAATTCCATAGGGGAGTGACAAAGACGTGATGCAACGCTGCTAATCAAAAAAAAACACTAGGGAGGGGAATGTGTCGAAGAGGTCCAAATATGCACCTGTGAGGAGGACAGGACTTTAAAGTAATAACTGTTCTGGGATCAAACCTCTCCCTTTCTTGGTCTGCCTCTGTCTCTTAAGGCATCAGTATGCTTACCCCTACCACGTCATCTAATCACAGGCCACATCTGACCAAAAGTGTGTATACTGTAGCTTTTTCACTCAAAGCAGGGTTGAAAAATCTGCTATCATAAAGAGGCAGAGACAAGATAATCATTCAAACACAGAGATAATGGTGCACACTCTCAGACAATCTTTCCTGAAAGGAATTCGTGGTGTTGCACTTGTTTGTACATGTGAAAAGTGACTGAAGTAGTTTTCTGAGGGAATAAAAGACATTATGAGATTAATCCTGCATACTTTCTCACCTCCACACACCTGGCAAATCACTGTGTGAAATGGGTGTGTCTGTTAGATTGTTTTATTCTGAAAAAATTCAGTAGAAAATAAAAATTATCCACAAGCACATCTGTTGAAACATATTCATGCCCTAACTATGTAACACACGCATTAACACACTTGGATACAGTTATTCTCTTATGCCTTCGACTATAATAAAAAATCTAAAGCTGCAACTGTCATATATTTTTACAATCAATTTAACTGCTAAATATTTTCTCGATTAATTGTTTGGTCTATAAATTGCTAAAAAATGCCCATCACAGTGTCTCTGTGTTCAAGTTGAAAAATTCATATTGCCTGTCTGGTCTAACCAACACTATTAAAGAAAACAAAGAAAACCAGCAAATATTCACTTTTGAGGAGCAAGAACTAGTGAATTTATGGCAATTCGGCTTCAAAACTTTATCAGTTATCAGAAGAGTTGCCAATTGAATAATCAGCTCTTTGTTTCAAATCTAAAATGAACCCCCTTGGACTGTTTTAACACTTTAAACACAAATGCTCAACAAACTAAATGCTGAACAATGCAACGAATCTTAATTTTGTATGAACCGCATCACTATGTTGCTACTGCTTGCTCTACAGTAGCAGTTGAAAAACAAGCCATTACTGTTTGAGCAATCAACACTGTGCAGCCACACACACACACGCGCGCACGAACACACACACACACACACACACACACACACACACACACACACACACACACACACACACACACACACACACACACAGCGCGATATGTTGCCCCAGTGGAAGGATGAGTAATCCGCTGATACAATGTTGGCGAGGACAAGGACCTCAGCATAGTGAGGCATGCAGAGATGCATTCTGGGAAAGTGAACAGAACAAGTATGAATCATAGGGGTATTAGGAAACAGCTCAACAACCACTGTGTTCCTCTTCTGTCAAGAGCTGGGTGAGGAGCTAAGTCTCTTAACAGCTGCTCAGGTTTGGAGGGGACAAACATCATGGGTACAAACTGGCGTGTTGGATAGACCTCTGGCTGGACTTCAGATAACACCATGGGGCAAGCCTGGGGAGTGTGACTGTGTGTGTTTGTGTGTATGTGGAGGGTAAGGGGCAAACTCACAGTCACACACACTCTGTTTCCACATCAGTAATTGATACCCAAACCACATAAATACAGCAGCAACATTAAAGTCAAATCTATGTGGGTGTTGATAGATGTTGGTGCTGATTTAATACTGGCACTCTCAGGGGTTAAATTAGGCTGGAGCCAGCTGGAGCTGAGCACTGCCCTTTCATCCAAGTTATAACCTGCCAAAGATCAGATGCAGCTACTGGTCGTGACAGTTAATTTCTCTTCCATGTTATACTTACAAGGACTCATTCAGGAGGTGCTCAAATAAAAAAATAAAAAACCATTTGTTTTGCCTAAAAAAACAAAGCTCATAATTTAATGCTGCATATCCCGCATTTATTATACCCTTTCCATTCAAACTCGTTGTTTTTTTTGCCAAGTCTCTTGTCAGGACAGAGTTGAGTAGTGTTGGGGAATATACCAGAGATTGTCTTTGTATTTGTAGCCAAATTATCCAAACAGAGTTGGGAATTTCAGAATGTGCAGGCCTGCATTCAAGTACTTTAAAATGCAATTAAGGCTGGATTACTCTGGATTAGAGTTGAAATGAGTAGAAAGTCATTAATCTGAAAGTAAGTTGGCACCTATTATGATAATACTTTAATCTTTTGTAACATTTTCAGCTTTTCAAATGTGAGGATATGATGCTTTTCTTTGTGTTAAATGGTAGAAAACCAAATATACTTGGATTTTGGACTGTTGGTTAGAAAAAACAAAATTTAAATGTCACCTTGGACTCTGAGAATTTGTGATGGTAATTTTTTTTCTGTTTATTGACCTTTTATAGACAAAATGATTGAAAAATCCAGAAAATAACTGTCAGATTTATCAGTAATGAAAATTATTTTTTGTTCAATTGTAGTACATTTCAAAAAACCCTACATTTTATTTAGTGCCACTTTTGGAAGTCAAGGTTATATTACACTGGATTACATTGGAAGAAATAAATCCCTACAATACTCCTTTGAAATTCCTACATGAATGTATAGCACACAATGCCTAGGGTACTCTATACTGAAGTCCAAATATAATTTACAGGTTTCATTTCAGATGTTATCATGTGACCTAAGTGAGTGAATTAGACTGAGATGGGTGGAGATAATTTTGTCATACATAAGAGTCCCTGTGGTCAGTTTGCATCAAGTTCTCCTTTTTTAATGGTATTTCTTTTTAATCCCCTGCAAAATATCATATAAAGGCTTTCTATTCATCTGCTTCTTTAGTCTGATCAGGCCTGTTTGGTTTGGATGAACAGCTGCTTCATGATGTGATCAGAATGTCAGACCATTTTCAGGCACAGAAACAGGTGGTTTGATGTAACACAAAACACTGCAGGTGTGTGACTGGCGATTAAAAACAATTAAACATTAAATTTGAAAATTAAGAATGACGTGTGTCAAGCTACCTGACAGTGTGTTTTAGGCTTTCAATACTTTCATAGCCTACTGGGAATAATTGTGCATTCCAACAAAAATATTGCATTAACCGTTTAGGAATTACAGACATTTTTATAAACAGTCCCTCATTTTAAGAGGTTCAAAGGTAATTGGACATTTGACTGAAAATCAATTTCATGGGCAGGTGTGGCCTGTTGGCTCATTATTTCATGACTAACTAAGGAGATAAAAGGTCTGGAATTGATTCTAAGTTTTTCTTAGAAGTTTTACTAAGTTGATTCTAAGAGATGGCAGACACTTTAGGAGAGGCAAACACCAAAAGGCCTGGAACACAACAGAGAACAACTAAAGTGGATGATGACAGAATTCTTTCCTTGGTGAAGAAAAACCCTTCAAAACATCTGGCCAGGTCAAAAACACACTCGAGGAGGTAGGCATGTCATTGTCAAAGTCTACAATCAAGAGATGCCATCATGAGTGTTAATACAGAGGGTTTACCACAAGGTGCAAAACACTGGTTACACTGAAGAACAGAAAGGCCAGATTAGACTTTGCCAGAAAACATTTAAAAAAAGCCTTCCCAGTTCTGGAACAAGATTCTTAGACAGATAAAACCAAGATTAACTTGTACAAGAATGATGGGAAGAGAAGAGTATGGAGAAGGAAAGGAACGGCTCATGACCCAAAGCATACCACATCATCTGTCAAACATGGTGGAGGCAGTGTTATGGCACAGGCATGTATGGCTGCCAGTGGAACTGGTTCACTGGCGTTTATTGATAATGTGACTGATAGAAGTATCAGGGTGAATTCTGTGTATAGGGCTGTACTATTTGCTCAGATTCAGCCAAATGGTGCAAATCTGATAGGACAGTGCTTCACAGTACAGATGAATAATGATCCAAAGAATACTGCAAAAGCAACCCAAGAGCCTCTCAAGGCAGAGACATGGAATATTCTTCAATAGCAAAGTCCGTCACCTGACCTCAACCCAATTGAGCATGTTTTTCACTTACTGAAGACAAAACGCACAAAACTGAGGGCAGAAAGACCCACAAATTAGCAGCAACTTAAGGTGGCTGCATTAAAGGCCTGGCAAAACATCTCAAGGGAGAAAACTCAGCATTTTGTGATATCCATGGGTTCCAGACTTCAGGCAGTCATAGACTTCAAAGGATTTTCTTCCAACTATTAAAAATAATCCTTATATTGATAATTTTATTGGTTTGTTCAATTAATTTGGGCATTTGAAAATGAGTGCCTATGTATAAAAATGGCTGTAATTCCTAAACAGCTAATGGGATATTTTTGTTAAACCCTTGGAATTAAATTTGAAAATCTACAGTTCAACCTCATCTTGAAGGGTTCTTTTCAAATCATCGTGGTGGTGTACAGAGGTAAAATTACGACAATTGTGTCACTGTCCAAATACTTATCTACATAACTGTACAAATAACCCATAAAATAAATTAAAATCACTGCCTTATTTAAACATCTTGCAATTTGCTGGAGGAACTCTGAAATTTTATAGGGGATGCTATGACTGGAGCAGGAGTCTGAGTTTTCATCAAAAAGGATTTCACAGGATCAACTTTTCAACTGATTCTATAGAAGTGTGTAAATGCCATTTGTCTCGGTGAAAAGTAAGGCTCTATTAAAGGTTATAATCTCCTCATCACGTCTGATTTGCGATGTAATAGTACAACAGTGTTTAGAGTGACGGCAGGACCCTTGACTCCCAACATCCAAGAAGTAGTATTAAAGATACACTGCTTAATAAACACTTAATAAACACACCTAATTACGGACACTTGAAGATGTTTGACATTCAAGAACATGCAGATGACATAACCCTTGTTGGCTTTCCTATACTGGATGATTAATGCCATCACCACTGATTAATTTTCTTTGGTTTTTCTGCTTCACATAATACGAGGTAAATGCAGAAGACGACCAGGAGCCAGTAAAGAAACCAGAGAGGTGATTAAGGACATTAATTATGAATTAAATGGCATGTTACGACTAACACCTCTGTTTACCTATTCAGCTTAGTTTACCTGTTGTACTGGAGGACTGATATTTTGTGCAAATGCAGACATCTCAAACCCCACAATATTTATACGTTCTAATTTATTTATTACTAAAACTATAAACTGTTTCCAAATGTTTGCAATCGCTAAATAAGATATACACAAATTACCTAAGCTAAAATTTAGAAAAACGTCAGGTTTATTTATTTATTTTGGCACAACATTTTCCTTCTTGTTTTTTTTTTCTCTTTACAGCTGGTGGATCCTTGTAAGCTGCCATGTAAGATGCCGCCAGTCACTCAACTGGAAACACTTTTTTGAAATGTCAAACGAGAAAATCTGCTCCCTTCAAGCATCACCAAAACCCTCAGAAAGGCAGATGTTGACTTTTCCTAAATCTATACAGAGGTAAAATACTGTGACTAAAATACATTGCACACTTGTGAACTTGTAATTACCAACTCTAGCATTCACATGTGAAATGACAATGAGTGGAACATATCTGGCATGATCCCATGATGGTTAGGTATACTGCTCCTAGACCCCGGAGATCCTCAAACTCTGGTCTCTTGGGCGTTCCCCAGACCAGAACTAAGACCTGCGGTGATGCTACATTCTGTGTCATAGGCCCTCACCTCTGGAATAGCCTACCAGAAGAGGTCAGGGCATCAGACCCTGTGCATAGCTTTAAATGGAACCATAAAACTTATAAAACTTTTTAGGCTTGCCTTTGTGTAGTCTTATTGGTCTCATTACTATTTATGGGCTTTTTGCGTTTTACTATAAGTTACTATGTTTTCTGTTTTTTACTTCTTCTCTTACATCCTTTGGACTTTATTGATATAAAGCACTTTGAGAAGTTGTTATATAAGCTGTGCTATACAAATAAAAGTTATTATTATTTTCAGTAATCTGCCATTTTCTCAATTAATTGATTGTTTTGTCTGTAAAATGTCAGAAAATAGTAAGAAATACCCATTACAATTTCCCACAACTCATGGAAATTCATTCAGATGGCTTGTTGTATTAAAAAAAAAAAAAAAAAAAAAAACTCCAAAATCCAAAGATATTCATTTTATTTGAGTCCTTTAAGTACAAAGAAAAGCAGCAAATCTTCACATTTAAAAAGTTTTCTGTCGACTGACTAAAAGATTAATTGACTAATTGTTGAACCTCTAATATAAAGTATGTAATTGACCGATACATTTTGTCTTTGTATGTAATATGTTAGATAATGCTCGTGTTGGTCAGGTCTGCTAGCCACCTAGCCTTATCTGACAACACGTAACATCAAGTGAGATCATTAACCCAAAGTTCAAGTCCCGTACAGTCTATACCTGGGCTGTTGAGTCCTTCAGATCTATTTTGAACATTCTGTGGAAGAGTTAGTTTTGCCAATCATGTAGCTACATCAGTATTGTTAGTTGCCTGAACAGGAGCAAATGAGACAACCTTGTGAAAGGTCAAAAGTCGATGCCATTATTTTTTGTCCCTGAAAAAGAATAAACATACGGAAACATCCAGATTTCAGGTTTAATATCATATTTCAGTTTGCAGACATTTACATATATTAGTCATTCGGGAGTAATTGCTGAATTTGGGGAACTAAGAGCTAATCGGTTTGTAGCATATATGCATCATTATCTCCCAAAGGTTTGGGTCACTTGATAGCTTATTCTTTGTAAAGGAAGAACATTACATTTTGGCAAGCTATTTGGTACCAAACCACAGGTCCTACTTTGGGCAGCCCTTCCTCTATTCATTTATGTTTTTCTCTTCTGGTCATCAAAGTCAAAGCTGCCACACCCTGGCGGCTGACAGATGCAGAAAACTGACCCAGAAATATGAAAGATGGTTTATGGTGAAATAGAAATTGACAGCCTTAGTAAATAAAAATGTCTCAAAATAGCCTGCGTATTCCTTTGAAGTCAACAGTCTCCCTGTCTCATTCCCTTTCCATCAGTCAGACAAGAGATCTGCATGAGTGATTCTACTCACTGTCAGATATTATACTCCCCTCTCTCCAGCAGTGCTCTCTTAAATATGCATGCCCTACATTTCCCCACCACCTTCCAAATTCAAATGGATGTCCCTTGCTCTCGCCTCTATTCTCTTCTGCCTCCTCTCTTCTCCTGCCTCTGCAACTCCGCTTTATTTGTGGTTGACCCAATTTCCAGGTTTGATCCATCTTGCGGTGTTGAGGCAGACTGCGGAGTGGAAAAATGAGTGACTGACAGACAGACAGACAAAAAGGCACATCAGCAAGCTGGCATGGATGCCTCTGCTGTGCCCATTATTGTGCCCACCCACCCCTTTGCGAGAATGAACCCATCACTCTCCGCCTCCTTGTGCCAAACCCAGCTCCTTTTCTTTGTCTTTATGGCTCCAGACAAGTGTGCGCATGCACGCACGCACGCACGCACGCACGCACGCACACACAGACTACCCCTCCTGCACCTCCACAACACCATTTACTGTTTGGTCTGAAGAGAGAATCAGAGGCTCATCCATCGTCTAACTGATTCACTGTAACAGGGTGGGCTGTTAAGCATCCACAACAACTTCACATCTCTCACTGTGTAACCTATGGCAAGGGGGAGACCTGAGAAATTCATCATGTCAGAAATGCGGTGGCAAACGACTGGAGGGCAATAGTGGCGGAAGAAGCTGGAGATCTGGCTTGGCAGGTTATCCATTTCTCTGAGTGCACCCTGACTGGATGACTTGATCCATCTCCAGAAAGCAAATTTGGAAATCAGAAATGATTGTTAAATTTTGTGAGATTGAATACTGTAATACTAGTCTAGTACTGCAGCTACCAGTTGGTGTCTGCCTGGCTGAGTCAAAGCTGCTATTGCTGCAGCTGATGATGACATATAAATGTCTTACATAACTATATTACATTGTGCAATCAGGGCAGAGGGGTCTGAGGAATCAGGACACAATGGTTTTATAATACTCTGAAATTATCCATAAGAAAGTCAATGGATTATGGAAAAAGTTAATGACCAATCATAATTGGTCATTTAAAAAGGAACAGACCAACATTTGAGGAAATATGCAAACTCTTGCCGAGAGTTAGTTAAGAAGACTGTTGCCACTCTTATGTATGTAGGATAAATATAAAGCTAAAGCCAGGAGACAGGTAGCTTAGCTTAACATAAAGACCAGAAACACACAGGGAAACAGCTAGCTTGGCTCTGTCCAAATGTTTTAAAAAAAAAAAAAAAAAAAAAAATCCACCAATCTACACTCTAAATCTCACTAATTAACATGTTATATCCTGTTTATTAAATCTGTACAAAAAACAATGTGTAGAAAAAACGGTGAGTATGAAAATGGCTAGCTATTTCCCCCTGCTTCCCGTCTTTATGCTGAGCTAAGATAAACTAAGCTAAGCTTAGCTAACGTTTTCCTCACAGTAGCTTCATATTTAGCGCACAATTATGAGAGTGGCAACAATCTTGTCATATAATTCTCTGCATGAAAGCAAATAAGGATATTTCCTTTTAGAGTATACTGTACGGTGAGGGAGGTTGTAAAATTCCTTTCATTACATAGCTTTTCTAGGCTAACAGAGGCTGCTGCTTGGTTTACCTACAATGACCTACAGTGGTTGTGACATATGTACTGACACAAATGAGTCTTTATTTTATCTCTCTGCAGGTCTGTACTTCCTTCACATTTTTAAAGTACACTCTTTTCTCATTATTTTTTCTGGTGTCTGCTTCCTCATGCTCTCTAGGTCACAGGAGCAGGGGTTGCTGCTGCTGAGTCAACATCACAAATGGAACACTGGCCTCAGAATCACAAAGACACACACTCACACACACACACACACACACACACACACACACACACACACACACACACACACACACACACACACGAGACATGACTACTAGAGTTTACCATAGACTATTGCTGGAGTAAGCCTCTCAGCTACTGTGTCTGGAAGTAGGCTAAAGTGCAAACATTCTCAGACTGTCTAATAGGTGAGGCCACTAATCTATGTGGATCATGATCCTCTTACAGTGTGTCCACATCAGACAGGTCTAAACTTGTGTTGTAATTCTTGGAATATTTGAGCGTACAATTATTTTGTGTTTTCATGTTCAAAACTGTATCATTCCAGGAATTTTTTGCATTTGAAAAGAATAGTACTGTGATATATCATCTGAACATTTCAAATCAAATGCAAACACAAATGCAAAAAAGGTGCAAAACTGTTATGTCTTTGGGCTCGTGTCCAGTGCACTGGATTGGAGATGGCAGTGTGTATACATTGCACAAACTGAGTGTGCGTGTGGTGCGTGTGTAGTAGCGATAGAGCACATGTGGTTCTATGGCAGGCTAAGATAATTTGTTATCTTCATGTACTATTCTTGCTATGTTCTGACTTGTCTGTCCCTTCCAGCACAAGTCTCTTTGTTTTCACTTTTGTCTATTACAGTGTGTAAAACATTTCTATGGACGTACTGCAAACAAAACAAAAAAAAACAAAAACAAAAAAATAAATAAAAATCACTATTGTACCTTGTATGTTCAGACTGTCCACGTGGAAACTTGAATCATGTTTATGTTTATATAAGCCTACTTCCTTGTTGGGTACTTTTGTCCCGAAAAAAACCTTGAAAATGACTGACTGGAAATTATTGTCTTTACCAAAGGAACATTTTTTTTCCTCCGTCTGTCCCAAATGGCCAAAAAAGGTCCAAATTGAGTGAGGCAAGGTTTTTTGCACTTGTTCCATAATTAGTCAAAACTTCAACATCTGGTCTTTTTTAGTTGTTCAAAAATCCCTATGTAAGACCTTTTAATGTTTTTTACGTGACTGTTGCATTTTTGAAAATCAAGGATAGTGTTTAAAGTTTTCATGCAGCTTTAGCTTGTTTCGTGGTTTTCCTCATGACCCAAACTCTTCTAAGAGAGAAAGTTTTAATATAGACGAAAATATTTTTTAACTTTTCTTATGATCATTTGATTGGGGCAGCATCTGTTTATACATTGCCTCATGCTTTCCTTTGCTATGTATCCCTTTGTGTATATTTTCTTTTTTAAATTCAGTTTTTTTCATGTATTTTTTTAAACTCCTGATTTGGGGAACAGTCCACTGTATAGTGTACTGTACTTTCTTGACCTCTCCTGTCACCTTTCACTTCTGTTATCTGTTATAATGCTGTACGTATAACGCAAATAAAAGTAAACTAAACTAAACTAAACTAGTAGCTGTATCTGTCCACCTAAATCACAAATGTGTTTGTGAAATGGTGTTCTATAAAGATGGACCTTTTTTTAATTACTACCTTTTGAAGATCTACTCTTAAATATCCCCAACAGTTTAAGTTAAAAGCAGTACAAAAGTTTAATTTACAGTATACAGAATTTAATCTAAGTCCCATGTAACGGTCAATGGAAATGGAGGAATTACACCGTTGTCAGCGGATAGAGAGTAATCTTGATATCTTGCATAATCTGAACACTACGCAGTAAACCAATGAGCAGCAAGTTATTCTTCACCACATATAGTAATAAATCAGTCTTTTTCTCTTTGAGGCAACCTCTCTGTGGCCTCCAAATGCCATAAGTGATTTCATTTTATATGACAAGAAAACAATGTCAGCACATTTAGCATGGTAATTACGAGCAGCACATGACAAGGGCCATATTGGGATGTTGTTCTCAGATTTCCATCAATCATGGGACTTTTGAGATTGAGGCCAGGATAACTGTAAGAGGACCTCAAACGCAACAAGACTTTGATACTTCCTTGTTTGTCAAAAACACAACTGACGCAACAGAGCTGAAATTTTGTGCAAATGATATGGGGGGGACATTAATGAACTGGGTGGGACAATGTGTGTAAGATACTGAGGACAGACTGATCTTGTACTTGAAAACATCACTCACCGAAGATCTCCCCATTCTTGGCATACTCCGTGACTAAGTAAAGCATGTTCTTCGTCTCCATCACCTGAGAGAGGTAGAGGACGAAGGAACAGGGGCCAAGGGAAGGGAGAAAAGAGTGGGAGAGTGAACGTGAATAAACACAGAAGACCAATTTTTCAATAGCAATATCATCAGATAATCCAAATTAACAGTCAACGAGAAAATTAGAAAAGACAGACCTATAACAACAAATGACCAAAATATTACACAACTGTCCACAAGGGTCCCCCTGTGGTTAAACCGCAGTGTCCAGCATCCACAAAAACATGAGCAAAACAAAATGCATGAATGGCACAGGGTCTAAATATGGTAACCATGTAAGAGAATGGAGGTGGACGGTTGGTTGTTACTGGGTATATTTGAATGGTACCTTAAACCTCTCAGTCCTCACACAGTGCCATGTTGTGTAGGAGGAGGAGAACCGATTTAGAAACACAAACACTCAGGAGATGAATAGAATTAAATGCGGAGGGGAGAATCAGATGGAGAGGGGAGGATGAATCAGACACAGCGAGCCAGACATTCATACTAGAAATCCCACGCTCATTGTTTATGATCAATTTTCCATCTGTTACACTGACCGATTCATGGATTTAGGAAATGAAAGCCAGTTTTTTTTTTTTCCCTTTGGTTGGCCTTGGTTGTGTAACAAACACATTTTGTCCTCTCTGTATTGTGAAGCTGGAATACAACCAATTGATGAATTAAGCTCGGCATTAGCATCTAATCGGGGAAATAAACCTCTCTCGCAGTGGACATTTTGACTTGTCGCAGCAGGAAAAGCACAGGTGTAACTAATAGTATTAACCATGGTTCTGTTTCATTTAGATGTGCCAGTAAACCAGCATGTACAATAGCAGGGCCCTGGCACTGGCACACCTGAGTAGAATGCAGCCATTATTAATGTTAATGGCTACACCTGTGCTTGACAAGATAAAATATCCACTGTGAGAGAGGTCCATTTTCAATTTCCGGCCGATATCTTTCTATCATTCTATGTTCATGCTGTGATGGAATCCAGCAAAGCCATGTTGACTGGCATCATATGTTGTCTGTCATGAATATATTAGCCATCTTAAGCTGTTCATTCATCCTTTTCATACTGTGTGCCATTCTGCGGCGGCATTGGGCAAAAAGTAGGGAGACACAGCAGATGTTTTGGACAGCATTGATAACTTTAATAATAGTCTAGTGCTAATGTCCATACAGTATCAGAGTTTCTTTAGTTATTTTTACATTATTCATTTGTTCATCAGGGATAAAACAACATTAATTGACATGAGCATGATGTAAATCTTGATGTGCTAGATTACTGATACCAATAATTTTCTTTTTTTCAGTACCTTACAATTAGAAATAAAAAACAAGCGTTTTTTTTTCACTTTTTTTCCCATTCAACAAAAGAAGCCAACATTTGTAAATGTTAAATGTTGTCTATTCACAACCTCTAGTACAACAATCTTGGCTAAACAAAATAGTCTAAATTTGCATTTTAAATTAGGAATTGTCTGATGAAAGAATAAGTTAACAAGATACTCAATTTGACCAGACATTCAACGCCAGATTTTGATAGTTAGTGCTGACATTTTGGTCTATACTGAAAAATTACAGAGGTTTGATACCTGCTTCCACTGCCAGATGTCAAGCCAATTCAATGACTCGTGCTTTTGTATTAAATTAGTAAAGTTTAACACAAACTTTATATATTTGTTTCAGACTACTGTAGGCAAAGTGGCTACACTGTAACACTTCAGTTTATATTACATGCCTGCAGTGGCTTAATAGTAAAAGTCTTCCCGCACTGACAATGATTACTTCACAACTTCAATTCAGTGAGGATAATAAATTAAGTACATAGTTTACAGTAGTATATTTATTCAGTATTTCTGGTTCCAGAGAAAGCAGACTCCTTGTTGTAAATAACTGCTATGGGGGGAAATAAATGACGCCGCATGTGATATAAATTCTAATACAAGTGGAGGATTCATAGTTTGAATTCCAGATACCAAGAAATGAAAACTGCACTTAGTGTTATCACTTCATAGGGTCTGACACTGCCTTTCTCTAAAAGGTGACACTTAACTTGTTATATATAACATCACTGCTTGTCCAAACAGACTGGTCAGTGTTAAACCAGCCAAACATAAAACACATAAAAATAACAATTTGTTGTTGTTCTTGACATGTTGTGCAGGTTTGATGACCATCTAAACATGTTGTAGACTGATCTCGTCCGAATATCAAGTACTGTGGTGAATCACATGCTGTATACAGGCTATGCTGTTTAATGTTTTAATACAAGACTGTAAATGAACAACTTATAAATTTAAATGTAATTATTTTAATGGTTTTAACAATGTGGACATTAATCATAGCGTAGAGGATGTCGATTTAGTGTCACGAGCCATCCAATGTCCTCAATTTATTCAAGAATTTCCTGTAACATGATTGATATTCAAATTAAGTATTCATTTTGTATTTGCCTCACTATGAAAGTACTGAAAGAAATAGCCAGTGATAATTTTGACAGCATAAAATCTTTGTACTTCTAGAGAGACTCTTGCTAGTCTAGAGTAAGAGAGAAAGTGGAAAGCTATAAACCCAACAGAATCAGATGATGGCGAGATGTGAAAGGGGAAAAGAAGTGAAGACTGGGGTCAACAGAGAAGAGGCAAACTAGAGTGGGGTCCACAGTTGGGTTGTCCTCGTCTCTGTGTGTCTTCATTAGCTAGGGCTTCCCCCCAGGACACAGGGCCAATCCCAGTTTATGAGACTGGAAAGGAAATCACTAATTGACCTGAGCTGAATGGATGGATGGGCCGTTGGAAATAATGATACACACCAAAATAACACAACAGAAAGCTGGAGTAGTGCCACAAGGTTGTGTAATGATAATGAACACTCATTTGCTTTCCCTAAACAAAGTAACAGGACCCAAAGGCTTATGTAATACAACTGCATCACCAAAAATTGTTGAGTTATTGGTGGTAAAGCTATTTTGTGCCAGACAGCAGACATCACGGTAACTACGTGAAACAAGTTTGCTTTTGCCTAGCTAACATACCAATAAAGTGCAACAACCAGAACAAATCATTTTAGAAAATAAACTTTAAGTCTTGTAAAATTTATGTGAACTTTCCTTCCACACGTGGACATGCATAAAATTACTATAAAAAAAGGTGCCAAGATGGGAAATTACATTTATTGGATTAACTTCTATAAAAATGCTTTTAGCACACATGACACTACTGATAGTGACACTGGGCGTCATTTTAATGGAACAGTTGCAAAGACCATCACACAGCAAGATCGTTTGCTTCTTGACCTTAAAAGATTAAATTTCTGCTGCAAAATCTCTTTTGTGGACTATGGGGGCAGGAACAAGACCAGAGATCACTATTAACTGAATTGTGTGACTATGACATGTATAAACCAGGAAATACTGAGTTACAACCCAACAGTTAAATGTGCATAGAAGCAAACTTTATTCAGCAACACTCTGTAGTTACTGATTACCCTTCAGTTTGTGCTAACCTCACCCAGTTATCAACGCAGTGATGCTGTACTGAAACTGATCTGGTCCTCACAAATCAATTCTCAACATGTGTCAAAGAGCCACTTTTCACCAAAATAGCAGCGTAACTGTATCACTTTGCTCTGGCTCATGAAAATCCCATCTAATTGCAGCTATGTTTCCACATTTTGTCATGCACGGTGGGCAAAGAAATACCAAAGAGCACTCCACGTGTTGTTTTCCAGCCACGAAAGTAAAGCCCTTAAGTTCAAAGCACATTGGATGCTATTCATTTTTTTAAGATTTATAATAGATATTTTGTAGGTAACTGCAGACCACTTCAGCTTTAAGTCATTCTAGCTAAATTATTTGGCAAATTGACACTGTGTGTTCCCATGTTCAACTAATTGCTTTTTCAAGGTCCCATATAGACAGGGGGCACTGACAAGAGTTAATAATGCATTTCAACAAGCTACAAATCTATTCTGGCCCAAATGAGATATTTTACAAGTAATCTAACTGTCAATAAAAAGTGTGGACATGAAATACATCTTTATCTGATTTTAAAACAAAGCCTAAATAAAGCCTGAAACTGCAGTACAGGTCACATCTGATGTCCCAGTACAATCCTATAACATTTAATTTATATTAAATTATATTTATCCTAAACTAATGACATTATTTAGTTTGAAATCAGGCCAGTAGCACCTTCACAAAGTGTAGAACACATACAGAAACACACATAACACAGAGTGTCAGTCAGTCATTAACTATGCTCTCATATCTTAAACTATCCAGTGGTGGCAGGTTCTGCTAGGAAGCAGTTGTTTGCTAATGCATTAGAAAATGACCTGGATTGTTCCTGCGCTTCAACACCCCGACCGCTAAAGTACCTGGAGAGAAGATCAACAAGGTGCAGAGGTGAATTCTGCTCCACAAAACTGATTTGTTCACAGATTAGCCAGAGGCACAGCTCATTCTAGGCCCCTCAACAGATGTTATACTGGGCCCACACTGCAACACATTACGTTTTTACATTATCACCCTGAGGGTGCTTCTCTGACCAGGGGCAGTTTCACAAAGATAATGTTGAGTATGGCTTACACCTAACTAATAGCCAGACTTCAGACTGAGGTCTAAATTCATCTGTTGCACAAACCTGTTCTTGACTATCTTAAATTAGACTACTTTTCAATGACTGGGGTAAATTAAGATTTTTCAAACTAAAACACATGGCTGACCTTGTCAAACCACTCAGCTCAGTTCTTTACAGCAGAAAATGTGGAAAGGTGGACACATGTGCTTATGGAAAAGGATTTTAAAAACATTCCTATGTGTAGTATACTAACTCGAGTAACTGGGGTAAATATATAAAATATGTTTACATTCTTCCAACATCACCACAAAGAGTTGTTATGAGAGGGGTCAAAGAAAAAGTTAGATCTCAGACAGCAATAAATCTCCTGAAAATCTGTTGACTGACGCAGCTTGTCAAGCATTAGACAAAAAAAATGCAAAAATACCAAATACAAAAGAAGACAACAAAAACCAGATCACACCGCATTACAACATGGGGAGTAAAATACATTTCCATTACAAATAGGCCAAACATAAGCAAGAGTCCAGAGAGAGGAAAGCAGCACCACTAAAGAGATTATAGATTTTGTCCACATTTTGCATGCTAGGCAATGGAAAAGGTGTTGATCTAGTGTAGATAACTGGCACTGAAGCTGGAGACTCACCTGGTAGAGCTTGATGATGTGGGGGTGGTCAAGCATCTTCATGATCTGAACTTCTCTGTAGATCTTTTCCAGGTTGACAGCATCCAGTTGGGTCTTGTCAATGATCTTAATGGCCACCTGCAGAATGATGGAGCACCAACAACACAACTGTAATCGGTCGGTTTTATCAATAACATGCAGCAGAATCATTGTTAGGGCTCATCAGACTCGATGGGCAATAACAACCCCCCCCCCCAAACACACACACACACAAGTACATACAGCAATTTAATATTCTCCAAGCAGCAACAGGATACAGTCTGTTCTTTTCAGCTGTGAGAGCAGAGAACTGTTTCTGAGACACAAGATAAATACTTAATACAGCTCATGCTGAAATCTTCATAAACAGTTTTAAAATTTGAGCCATGATGAAGTATCCTATGAAGGTACAGCAGAGGCAAACACATGCCTTGTTGGATATACACACACCCACAACGACACGTATGTGTGTAAATCGCACACTCACAACTTCAACACTCGTGGCTTTGAGTAATGATGTCCGGTAGGCAACAAGGCAATATTAACATCTCTCCTTCACATGGTCTCATAAACAACATTTCATCAGTGTGTTCTGAAGTGCTCCAAGCTTCTGCAAGCCAAGCTACAGAAGTAAACAACAGGAGACTCCAGTTCCCCTCCTGGCAATCGCACCACTGTTGTTAGATGAAGCTAGAAAACTAAAACTGAAAACAGGGCTGTTTTTTTTTTTTTTAAAAAGAAGAAGAATAAAAAGAAAAAGAGCTCATTAATTAGTGTGTTGTTTCAGGTACTAGTGAGACAGGAGCTGAGTCAATTAGTTGATCAACTGAAAAACAATTCGGTAATTATTTTGATTATCATTGAGCCTTTTTTAAAGCAAAAATGGCAAAACAAAGCCTGGTTTCAGCTTCATAAATGTGAATATTTGTTTGTTTTCCTAGTCTTCTTTGACAGTAAACTGAATTTATTGGGCTTTTGGTGTGTTGGTCAGACAAAACAAGCAAATTGAATATGTCTACTTTGGATTTTGGGAAATTGTGATGGTATTATTCCAGGAAAGTGGGTTTGAGTAACAGATCCATGAGTTTGAAGGATTATCAAATGCAAAAATACTGCAGAATAGTTTATAATACTGTCTCTGACAAAGGATTTTCCTCTAGAAACTTATCACATTGACAATAATTTTATCCTCGAGCTTCACAATCAGATAAACAGCAGAATTACCCTGTTCACACTATAAAGTATCCTTCAAGGAACGTGCATGTTGTTGCATGTATTTTATTGGATATCGTGGTGCATCGCCAGCTGACGTCACACTGTGTTACGGCAAAAGTTGCGCCAAGTGCAACATTTTCCGCTAGCATTCCTGTTGCGTCAATGCAGAGGCATCACTGAAATAAATAAGGGGTTGCATTCTTTTCGTGATCATGTCAGTCTGAACACAGCTTTATGTTTGGTTTTAATCCCAAAGTGAAGTCTGATACCTCCATACTGCTGACACCCATTTTGACCCTCTTTAGTGTATTTGTAGTTAGCTCTTAAAGATGTGCAGTAATGGGTGTTTTGATA
Organism: Xiphias gladius; assembly: GCF_016859285.1. Classification (NCBI taxonomy): domain Eukaryota; kingdom Metazoa; phylum Chordata; class Actinopteri; order Istiophoriformes; family Xiphiidae; genus Xiphias; species Xiphias gladius. The sequence goes on along the minus strand of NC_053406.1, from coordinate 15,621,261 downwards.
TGTTTAACACTTCTCTTCCTACCCACAGTGCAGAGAGGTATGTTTGGCATTAAATCCTATGAAGAAATCCAAATCTTTTAATGGCACTGCAGCTACACGTCAGGACCTCTAGGGCATCAAATTTAAAATGACTGGTCTTGTAGAGAGGGATTACAGGGTATTTAGCATAAAAAGATCTGAACTAAATGATTACATTGTCCACATTACACACACGCACGCGCACACACACACACGCGCGCGCGCACACACACAACAGACGGCTTCTTATGAACTCTGTTGGCACAAGGTCATCTGAGGACAATGAGTTAAAGGGGAATATGGCCTATACACAAAGTATTAGGAGCAGAAAAGCGGGGCGATGCTATGGTGATGATGGATAAATGTACGACCTGCTGAGCTGACAGACAGGACCATGTGGAAATGGGCATGCACTATGTGAACCCACAAGCTGCAATATGTACACAATAGGATGAATGGGTCAGTATAACACGCAGGGGCCATGAGTAGAAAAAAAGTAGGTTATGCACACACAGGTAGACCTATCTGGGAATATGCACACACATGCGCACAGACACATCAGATCTGCTGTTTAATGCGTCATTAAACTCTGGTTTTCTTCGCGCACACACACGCACACGCACCAGGCTAACATCTCCTTTGCTCTGGCATATTCTCAAGGCAGATGGCATAACATAAAGTTGATATCCTGCCTCTCCAGCTGACCTTGGCCACTCTAACAAACAGCCTGGCTCTAGCCTAGCCATGGACCTGGCTGAGCCAAGCAGCTGCAGTGGCTCTCGGTACTGACCAGCGCCGAGTGACCTCTACCAAACCAGGGGCCTGAAAACCACCAACAACATGCACGTTTTCAGTCAACCCAAATACCACACCGTCTGAGGGAGAGGTGCAGCCACTCAGTGAAAATCACCTGGTGTAGTGTTAATCTGAAATGAAAACCTGCGTTCATGTAGCTGTTAAGTGTTACATGGTTGCAGATTACCTGGCAACGCTAACGCTGCACTACTTCACAGACTTTAACAACTAGATTTACACGATAAGAGTCTTAAGAACCATTTTCTCTCGTTATTTTTTTAAACCTACCAAGGGTTCCCTCTGGATGACGTAAATCATTGTTTTCTGTACAGTATGATTGCTCACATTCAACGGCAAACAGTTGCAGTCCCTGTCGATCAAAGATCTAAGTGTGCAACTGTGTTTTCACAAGTCCCCTGGCCTATTCTTCTATCATCCCCCTCCGTCTCACACAACACTGCTTCTTCCTACACAGACTGGACAATCTTTACAGCAAATCCCCCGTGTCTCTGTCATTACAATAGAAAGTCCTGGCACTCAGTGGTACCGCTCAAGAGAGGCCTCTCTGTACGGAGCTGACATAAAACTATGAGTAAACTCAGACAAACTGTAGCCCTGTTCTCTCTGTGCTCATGCTGCATCGGCTGAGCGTGTGCACTGTTTGTAAAATCAAGCCCTCTCCAAACTACACGAAGACCCCAGAGCAGCGTCAGTGGATTGCTGTCTGCATGCATGTGCGCGGAACACTCTGCTTTCCAATTACAGAGCTCTGGCTGGCATATCCCGCTCCTCACAAAGCTCTCGGCTCCGCTGGCATAAGAAACCACTAAATCACATCATAATTTGGATTACATAATGGGACCACCGACCCATGCTGCATGCCCCAGATACAGCAACAGGGATGTTTACACCAGCCAGACTCTCGAGTTGGTACACTGTGGCACTGTCTGGGTCTTTACCAAAAGGAGTGCAGGTGTATTATGCTGGTCTGGCGTAGGAAATAAAGCATGCATGTTTACAGTTTGTGTTTCCCAGCAGCACTGGTGGTCAGACTCCTTACTGGCAGTGATGTTGGCTGAGGGGGGTGAACGTGCAGTCAGTCATTGCTCCTGTACCTGCAGGATTCAAACACACCAGCTGTTGCTCGCACTGGAGCAGCCAAGTGGCCGGCAGTTACCTGATCCAAGTTTCTATTAGTGCATGATGCGGACAGCATTTCGGTATCTGCCGGGAATATCTGGGGTGTCAACTAGTGCATAAAAGTTATGTAACTCTGCTGAACAGTAGCCTAAGTTAGCTTTCAGGCTAACGAGTTCACCGACACACTCACCTCGGTCTTGGTAATACGGTGTCGGGCCAGCTTCACGACAGCGAAATTGCCCTTTCCTAAAGTGCGCTCGATGTCGTAGAAGCCCACTCGGACCGGACCCCGGATCAGCGGTTTTTGGACACTGTCAGCCATGACCATGCTGTTCTAAATTTGACTGTTTGTGGACGGGTAGGAGGTAGCCAGACGAGCCGGGGACACACAGGGGGAGGAGGAGGTGGGGGGGGGGTGCTCACACGGGCTCGCTTGCTCTGAGCAGCTACAGATAAAGACGAAAGGAAAACAAACCGCCCGCTGCTGCTGCTGCCGCCGCTGCCGCCGCCGACGCCGCCGCTCGAAGCGTGTCCATTAAAAACAGACAAAGTTGATTTCTTTGTCGCCCCTGTCAATTTGAACGCCAATGTGGCGACACTGTCCGTCAGCGCGGCGATACCACGCAGGCCATTTGCCGAGCCCGGGGGTTGTCACACCACGTTCTCCAACACAATACAGATATAATATTTCAGCTCGCGGTGCCTCTATCAGCCACAGAGCACACGAGTTGACTCGCGAAGAGGCATCATGTTCTCTGGTTGACGTGCATTGACGTCAAAGCCATGGGGGTATTTGTACAGGGGGCGGGGCCACGGAGCCGCTCCACACTTCAGTGCCAATTGGTTGCCAGGACAACCAGACCCACCTCTTACGTCAACCGGTAAAATTGCTATTCTGAAATCTGTTTGCTTGTCTGCCCTCTTTGATTGCACGCATAGGTAACTTTGAAGTTTTGCCCTGCAGGTGTTTAATAAGCTTTTGTGGGGAGAGAGAGAGGGGGGGGGACGCAAGGAAAAGGGTTAAATTCTTTCTAAAACTGCCTGAGGCTGCCACTTTTACCGGCTCAGGGAAGTACTCTCTGCAAGAATTAATGGGAAAAATACATTTAAACGAAACAACATGCTACGGTTTAAGAGTAAAAAAAAAAGAAAGAAAAAAAAAACACAAAAAAACACATAAATTCATCATCATATCTACTTGTAGTTATAAAATCCAGAAAAAAATGCACTGCCCATTAAAAATACGAAAATAATATGTCATAACATATACCCTTATATAATGTAACATGCAGGACCTCATGTGAAACCAGACATTTTATTAGCAACAAAGGCACCTTGTCCAGCTACATAACAGCTCCATCTGTTGGCAGAAACTGAAAATTGAAGCAAGGCGACACATTTCCTTTGTACTGCTGCTGGGTTCCAAGACTTGGGAGTAGACTGCGGGGGAATTGAAGTCCGTTTCCCCCTTACCTTAGCCTGAACCTAACCTTAACCCTTACCCTAAGAAGTCGTGTGTTACGGTGCTTAACCTGGCCCCAACCTTATCCTACCCCTAACCGGTTATCTCTGCCTACTCCCGAGCTTTGTTGTCTAATGTTTACCATTTCCTTTTTAAAAAGTTGCTCTCAGTACAGCAGTGTTAATACTTTAGTAACAGGCATTTTACATTCACACATATCTAATGTCACTCCGCTACACACTTACAAAAATACAAACACATTTGAATATACCCATACTATTATTATATAAGGAATGCAACCCCTATAACTTGTAACCAAACTTTATTTGTCACGCAAAAATCATGTCATGTTTGAGTTACACCGCACATTCATACCCATGTGTTGTTCTCTTAAGCCCCCGCAGTGACAGTCTAGCAGAGAACAGTAGATTGCTAAGCGGGCGGGCAGAGCAGCGCTCCAAAGGCCTCTGCTGTCACGCATAGACTTCCTGAATGTAAGAGTTCCAGATGTGCTTTTGGCATTTCCTGTCTAACATTCTCCAAGAACCCACTCAGCCTCTCCTTACTGGGCTTACTATATCTTTCCAAGACACCGACCCAACAGCCCACTCAGTTCATACTCAGAAAAAAAAACAAGATCTTTTTACACATTTATAATACAGGCATATGCTTTTACAAGCAAACACTGATGAATAAATCAATGGCATGTTCAAATCTGGTCACTCCTAAATAGTGTCTGTATTGTCAGATCAGTGGGAGGGTCGAGTTCCTCACACAGTCAAGTGGAGCCGGGGAAGCCGACAGCACTGAGGTCTACTGGGGTGAGCAGGGTTCTGTCATCAGTGTTTTCCGCATGTACTGTCCTGTTCCCTGACATCAGAGTCCAAACAGGAAGCCTTGCATAGGGCTGACACCACTGTTCACGTTTACAGAGTAGGTCAGAATAGTGCCTGAATGGGACAACTCCACAGCAGTGGAGAGCCAACAGAATCTTTTTGTCCTTGTGTCTCATAATATCTGGTGACGTTATTGGAAAAACGGTTGAGTAGTTTAATTGTGGATTGTTTACAAGATGACTAACCTTGCTCGGGTCCTCAAAACTTGCACTTATTCCCAGGGTTAGATGTGTAATGCACCATGCCAAATATAGCAGCGCTGCTGCGCCACCAAACTGACCTGGCTCATTAATACCTATTTGCCTCTACGCTGTTGGTACATAATTTTTAAGAGGTAATGGTTAAAACTGGACATAGGAAAGAACTAGATTCAAGTCAAATGGAATAAAAATCTATTTTCTTTATGTTGCAAACATAAGATTTCTGACTCTGACTGATATTAGTTTGATGGATTTTTAATAATAAAATATATTAAATAAAGTTGAAATATATTAGCATTTTTGGTCTGTCCACCAGTTTGGTCCAGAATGAAATATCTCCACAACTATTAGACGAACTGCAATGAAAACAGATATCCACGGCCCCCTGAGGATGAATGCTAATGACTTTTGTATTCCTCTCGCTTTTCCTCTATGGCCTCCAACGGGTCAAAGTTTTCACTTGTCCTGTGAAATATCTGAACGATTATACATGGATTGGTATAAAATTTTAGACAGACATTCATGGTGTCTAGACGATGTATCTCAGTGACATAGCACCCGCCATAAGTGTCGCAACAACTATTCGATGGAATGCCACGAAATCTGGTACACATGTTCACATCAGGATTACAATAACTCTGGTGTCCCGCTTACTTTTCCTCTATTTGATACTCTGGCGTATAACCAAATACCTGCATTCCCATTAGCCTCAGATGTACTTCGTTTTTAGTGCTAATTAGCAAATGTTAACATGCCAACAAACTAAAGTAAGATGGTGAACATGGTAAACTTTATACCTGTTATATATCAGCAGGTTGTCATTAGCCTTTGTGAGCATGTGAGCATGCTGACTCATTAAACTCAAAGCAGCACTGTGCCTAGATACAGCCTCAAAAAGCTGCACACATAACTGTAGACTCTTCTTTAATAATAAAATGTATTTAAAAGATTTGAAATATATGATTATTTTCAGATAGCCCATCTATCATTCTTGAATCCAAGGCCATGCTCAGATTCACAATTTGTTTGACAATTTAAGAACTCTGTTGGTGGGGTTATGGGCCAGTTCGGGGGCCTAAATTGGGAGTCGCAGTTGACAAAACTTTGGGAAACCCTGCAGTCAGCATTAATCTGACTTGCAGCTTTGAATGCTGGATGTTCAGGAAGCAGCACTGGAGATGCACACAGGAGATAGATCTATGTTCAAATAACAAGGCCGACACAGCCACCTGTTCAGTAATCCAGCACCACACAAGTAAACAGTGGGGTGCAAAGGAAAAAAGGGATGGAGCACACTGTGTTCTTCTGTCTAGCTGGGTCATATTGTTTAGCTGCTCTGATGTTGACGGACACTTGCAGAGACCAGATAGGCATCAACAGCGTTATCCATAGATCTCGTTTTCCACCCAACCAGTCTGACTGCGGCACCGCCGGCTTTGAGCTCTGCAGGTCTCATAGATGTCATTGGTCACAAAACCACTCTCCCTGTCTGTGCATGACACATCCTCGTAATCGTCACACTGGGAGTCCTGGGAGGGAGGGCAGGAGTACTTTGTCATGATATCTACTGGCATGCTGCTCTCCGGAGCAGTGTGAGGCAGTTTGGTAATGTCACTAAAGGCGTACGGTCCTTGTATGGGGCAGAGTGAAGCTGTTGTTGACATCCACGGTTTTGATCTGCCGGCATAGCTTTCTGTTTCTGTCTTCCTCCTGAATATGAAAGAAATGACATTAGAAAGCATTGTGGGGTCACTACAACATGGTTTGAAGAGAGGCATACTGCTCATCAGTGAAATTACCATGTCACAGGCCATATAAAGTGAGAAAACACATTCCCCCTACATGTTTCTAACCACAAACTTTTCTAAGACCAAGGATGCAAGAGGTACAGTATATCCGTAGCAAATGTGCACTGGCACTGGCCACAACTAAAGAAATACTTGGAGAAGACCTGCATCAGTGTGTCATATTGGTAAATAAATATTCTATAAGTGCATTATACACATAAATACTAACTTCCTCTGCAAAAATGACATTATTTCTTCAAAAAATACTTCTTAGTATGCCATTTAATTAATCTGCATCCAGAAACACACAGTTTTATATCTGAAGTACAACAGATAAGTACATGGTGTGGTTTTTATTTTAACACCTTTCTGCTTTTACCTCTTAGCATGGTGTTTGTAGCAGAAGAACCCGGCAGCTGCAAACAGCACCAGCAGGAGAGCAGGAATAGTCGCATAAAGGATGTAGGAAACATACAGTGTGTTGTCTGAGAGAGATACTGCAAAGGAAAGCACATTACTTGGCATAACTTCTCTTAAAATGACCTTTATCCTTCCATATTTAGGACGCATAATGATTCTGTTAACCACTTGAAACAAAGATTTTTAGTAGTTTCCCTGAAAACAAAGGGAATTAACTCTAAGTATCAAAAATAAAAGAGTAATTTTTTTTACTTTTCTTACCTGATGGCTCAGGTAGTACTATTTTTATCCTCTCATCACCTTCTGTAGTTGAAAATAAGTTTGGCCTCAGAGATGGAACTGGAGCAAACAGAAAACAGTTGAATATGACAAGATAAAATATGTCAGATGACATTGCTTAACTAACCATTGCAGATTTGAACTGAATTCTACCAAAAGAAATAAAACATGAGAGTATGATTCAAAATAATAAAAGTATTATGTATGATATATTTCTTGTATTGTGCCTAATTGTTTGAATTTCCCCGGTTTGAATGTCCTTGTTGTTAGATGATGTTATCTCTTGCACCTCTATGCATATTAGCTAAAGTGGCCTCTTCGAAGTTTTTTTAGAGTGTATGTGAAAACATGTATATCGTATAAGTTTTGAATATGTGCGGATTCACCTTTTGTAAAACTGAAGATTTTAGCTATTATTTTATTATTTTAACTTCTTCTTGAATAACAGCTGTACTGAATTAAGGCTAAATACATCATAGATATACTGTACTCTATTTGACCAGCAGATAATACAAAATAAACAACCCACTCCCTAATACATTTTTACCACTAGAGGTCTTCATTTACACAAAAGGAAATTGACAAAGAAGACATTAAAGACAGACTTTTTTTCTTTTTGAAAAAGTAGTGATTCTGTGGTTTAGTTTGACTTTTTTTGATCTGAGTATAAACAAATCTGCTGTCACTTGTTATCTACAGTACAGTCTAATGGAAACATCATGCATACATGGACAGTATGTGCAGGTTAGTCAAATGTATGTTGTACCTGCATGTGCCGTCTTTCCTTCATCAGTTATTACTGGGACCTTTTCTGCAAAAGACAGAGAAAAGAAGTACATAAATTCACATCACTCAGCCAGATTTTTTAAAATTATGTAATTAATTCTGCTTCACTCAGATGATAAAAAAAAATATTAAATACATAGAGGAATGCTCAAAAACCGTTTTACATCAGAAATAGAAAGTGAAAAGGAAAGATACACAACAGGGAGAGCCAACAGAAAAGGCTGTAAAATTAATCAACTAAATAATATGAGCCACGAATAGGATGATTAGACTATTTAAAGTAAAAGATATAGTTAATTAACTGGGCACATAGATTAGGGTTGCTTCACAGTTGTCAAATCCCTCAAAGAACTATAAGGAGATACATATAAAATAAAGTAAATTAAAAACAAAACAAAACAGTAAGTTAAGTTAAAAACTAATATTTGAGGTATCAAGTATACCTTACACACAGGCAGGTATATCTTTTTAGGTCACCAGAGAGCAGAGCATTACAGTAATCCAGGCAACCAACATTAAAATTGTACATTAAGTGTTTTGTGCTAGCTGTAAACAGCAGTGGCCACATTTTAATAGTGGTCAGCTTCAGAGCTTGTGGATTCAATGTCCAAATAAAACAAAGCATGCCAAATAATTCCCAGTGCTGCACAGCCAGGTACAACGGCCCAGTGTCTGTGATCAACTGGCTCACCTTCTGGGTATTTGCAGACAAAGTTGTTCTTGGAGTTGCAGTTGTCATCATTCCACTGGAACAGGAAATGACCTTCTTCGTCAGGAGGTGCGGACGGCTGGTGGTACAGAACCACACACATTTCACTACCACATGATGGCTCATCCCAGTGCCAGTTCCTGCAGCAAATAAGAGGCACACGTTTAGACTTTTATCACATTTTGTATTGCAAAAATCGGACAATTTACATTATCACAAGCACAGTTTTACTCTATATTTGAATTTCTCATTTCCACATTCTTGCAAAGGACTGTACACATTCCATCACTCCCACACAAGAATCATTTAATCCAATAATCCTTTATAAATCACAACTGGCCACATGGTTTTTCCACTGACATTTCCTGTTTTACTGTCCTGCGTCCCTCGAGGTCCCCCGAACCATTTTCATTGATGCAGCCGAAACATTCATACATAAAGAGTGAAATGTTATAAGAATAAAGACCTGAACTTGGCCTTGCTTCCATCCAGCCAATAGTACTGCGAGGGGCAACCTGGGTTTGGGGTCCCTGCCCTGTAGCGCTGTGGGCTACGTCGGAGCCCGATCCAGAAGTCTCCGTCTCCAGTCTGCAGCTGTTGTATGAACCTCTCTATCAGTCGCTGCTCGCTTTCTGTTTCAATGCTGAGCAGCTCGCCTCCATCCAACCTGCAGGCCTGTCGGGCATCCTCAAAGGTCAGCCTCCGGCTGCTGTCCTGAATGTAGGACACCTTGTAGCATGGCCGCTCTGTCCCACACCGACAGATCCTTTGGCCTGGACACCACAGTCAGCATCGGAGAGATAACAAGATGATTAGTGCAGGGTTTTTGGTTTATGAAGACTTCCTGTTGCACCCACATGACAGGAAGATTATAAGCAACCTATAGTATCAGAGACAAATTTTTGGGTTGCAATGCTTTGCCAAAGTTCTTACCAAATTTTCCTGCAACTAGGGTAGAGTAAATCACATGGTATTGAAGTTGTAGTAAAAGCACTATATTGTTAAAGGGCTTAAAAAAGATTTTTTTTGCCTACATTGTTCTTGTGTCAGTCAAAACAGTTTTGATGTTGTAGTGCATTGTGACAGACTGTCAAGGAAACATTTTAAATATGTGAATCTGAACATGTCTGAAATACAGTGGTTCGCTAAGGAGGCACATTGAGTAGGTTAATTATTGACTAAAGTATATTAATTATGGCTTTTCACCATAAGTCAATCTTGATTGTCTAAAGGCAGGACTGGCAGATCACCTATAGGTGATCTTTTTTAAACTTGTGAATCCCCTTAATAATGCCTACCTGTGACCCCTCACAATATCATAACAGGTTGCATATCTGGGAGTTTAAAACATGTGAGATTGTGATGTGAGAGAAGTTGTTTTCCTTTTCCAGAAAAAAACAAAACAAAGATTAGATAAAACTGCAAATAATGAACAATTTCGTGTTGCAGAGTTTTGTTTATTCTTATTTAAGCATCTGTAATAATCTGCGTTCGTCTCAGGACCCCATGTAGATGTCCCCTGGGAACCCCTGGGTTAAAACCATGAAATCCCCACACAACAAAACAATCTCATCTCATCTAACAACTCTTTTCTCGGTGAAGTATTGCTTATTTCCTTACCATTTTTTTCCCAAACAGATAAATGTAAAGTTGGGCTAGTTTAGCGAGATGGGCGTCTGTTGCATAGTTGCGTAGTTATTAGGACCATGGATGCTGTTGTTATCATTACTATTAGCTGTATAGTTGCTTTAATACTAGTCTAATAGTAGTACTTTTAGCTTTCAAGTTGTTATTAAAACCTCCTGACTTCAAAACAGTGATCTGAAGCGCAAACACACCAGAGAAAACATGAAAATTAGATTCGCTGTACAACAAACGCACAGTGAGCGCTGCATGCAAAAAAAAAAAAACAACAACAACAACAAACGAGTCTTACCCTGGAAATAAATAACACAAAACTGCACTGTCTGAGCAGAGTCCAAAGGGGGTGTTTTCGTGTATCCGAAGTATTCTTACCATTTATTTTAGAAACGGATCCAGGGTGGAACAAAACGGCGATAACAGTGCCAAACAGCTTCATAAAATCCATCTCTACATGTTCATCGGAGTGTGCTGGACGATTACTGTGCGAATCAAGTTCGAGCTGCTTCGTTGGGAGATGAGCTTCAGATTTGGAGACACGGACTACTGGCAGAGGCGGCTACGCGGTCTGTCCAGTCAAAAGTGGGTCGACTAGTGAGGGCGTGCATATGGCGTCTAGCTGAGGGGGAAAAAAAGAAAAAAAAAAAAGTCTGAGTGAGATAGTCCAAGGTTTTTGCTTTGAAAAAGAGAAAGTATTGTTGCTGTTCAGTGGTTCTTTTCCCTCTAGATGCAAACTCAGACCACTGAGGTATGAGTTTGTGCAGTCAATGCGCACCCTGTGTCCCCTTTAATCCCATTTCACATATAGTAATGTCATTAAAGTGGAATCAATAGAGTTCTTTGTGCTTACACTATGTATCACGCTCCCTGTAATGAAATAAAGAATGAAAATCTCTCATTCTGACTCCACTACGCACACACACACACACACACACACACACACACACACACACACACACACATTGATTGAGTGCTGTCTGGGGGAAAATAGCTCGGAGGAGAAAATGAAGTGAGCAAGCAGAAACAGCAACAGGGCTGACTTCAAAAACCATAATGGTCCGTGTTAAAAGTACAAGTCAGTTTTTCCTTCTCTTTGTTTGATAAACATGCTGAAGTCGTGTGCTGTGATAGGGCTAAGTTTATTGATCACATGTCTGATGTGGCCGGTAAATCTCACATCTAAAAACAAAAACAAAAAACAAAAACAAAAACAAAAAACAAAACAGAAACATCCAAGTCTCCAATAAAACAAGCCAAAGTATTTGAAAGAAATCTCAGACCACGTTGTGAAAATACCATGCAACGAGCAACAAAGCAAGGACAAGAAGTGAGATAGGGACAGAGTAAGAGATAAAGAGGAAGAGAGTGTGAGAGAGAGATTGCCCGTGGAGCAGGAAAACATGCAGCGGAGGAAGGGGAAAGGGCTTTTTTTTCTTTTTCTCAGAACCGTACTTCCTGTTCAGTGCGCTGGGTTGGTTTCAGGGCATTGCGGCTGAATTCCCACAATATGAATGGTTGTGAAAGTTTGGAGCAGTCATGTAGGTTAGGCAACAAAAAATAAATCCTTTTACACTGCCTGATACAGCAACATCCTCAGAATGAAACTTTTCCCGCAAGACTGAGGCAAACAGGGTAAATGGTGGCCTGCTTCACTTGTGGCTGAATGAATGTACTCTTTGTTGTTGTTGTTGTTTATGTGGCTGTTGTTGCCTTAAAAACCTTGCTGTTTGTATTCCCGACCCGAATCCGTTCTCGTTAAACAGGCTAAAGCTACGGCAGTACATACTGTAGTACAACTACAGTATGTTTGAATTCAGCCAGCACTTGTTTCATTTAAACGAGGTTGACTGCAATATTTGTCTGCGTTTTTCATGTGGTAAGTTTATTGGACTCCCTTTCAGCACTATCGCAGCAAATGGTGCAGCACATGGGGGCTACATTAGAAACTGAATGGTTTGACGAGTATGAAAGCGATGTGAATCATATGCTTTGGCCTTTGCGGTCACCAAATATCAACCCAGCTGACCCCCTATGGGAGATTTTGACCCTGATCTACTTATTAGCTGCTACTGTTTTTCTCTTCTGCCTACACAACCTTCTAAATAAACCCCAAGATCACATGTTTCACCAAACTATACAACTAGTTCGCTAAAAACCTCCCATTTCCCCAACAAACGTGGTATCAATACAGTACTTACTGAAAACTTTACTCTCACCAAAATAAAAAATTACTGCCTTATCTTTACAAAGGTTACATGCCAGGTTTACACACACTAAATACCATACTGCTATACTGCCATTAAACCACACACACCTCCCAATTTAAAACATACAGCAGCACACGCTCTAAACACAGCGCTGAACGATGTGCAGTAAAATACAGCTGTTTAAGATTTGTATGAGGGAACGTTTTGGTTGATACATGAGTCAGCAACATCCGCGTTTTGAAACTTACAAATGTAGAAAATGCGCATGGGAGAAGGAAAAATGTATATATAATGTAACAGAAAAGATTTGTAATAGAAAATTGAAAAAAACAGAGGGCAAAAAACAATTAAACAAAAAAGGATGATGGGTTGAATATTTGATGGAGATATGCTGTGAGATGTAAATCTGGAGAAGTTGTTACAAGACATAAAAAGACACACATAGACTCATCACACTCAAAGTCAGCTTTCACCTAACCAAAGGCAGCGGTTTATCCTCCTCTTGTGTTGTATCATTTTAATAACAGCCGTCAACAGACGACCTTGGAGGCAGAGTAATGAACACCACCTCCTCTCTGGAGAGCTGAGAGAGGACAGACAGTCACAGGCTGTTTTTCTGTGTGTATCTCTGTTGTCTACTACCTGGCTTCGGGCCATCTCTCTGTCTCGCTGTTTCTCTCTTCTGACAGACACACTTGTGTGTGGGCGTCTTGTTGACAGACTGCGCCTCTGGACGCTTTTCACGTGTGAATGATTTTTTCCTTAACTTGGAGTTTCAAAGCCTCTAAGATTCATTTGATTATTGGCCGGTGCATGCAAATGTCTGTCATATGATTAAGAGCTGTGACTGTCTGTTACGAACATTACCCCCTTTTTTCTTTCACTCTCGGTGTAATGTGTGCAGTTTTTATCTGCCAGAATACTACCTGGACCTAGATTTGCTATGTGGTAATTTAATTAAACACGGAATAATTTAAAAAAAAAAAAAAAAGAAAAATAAAGCTTCTAAGACTAGATTTTAAAACACTGACCCTCATTCAGCACCTCAAGATCAGGATCCACCACAAGGCCCTTGTCATGTTTAGTTTAAGTGGGGTATATTGTCACACAGATTTTCAGTTAAATTAGCACAAAACTGTTAACATTCGGTAAACCCAGAGCTTTCGGGGCCCTGGAGCAGTTGGGTGGTAGTGGGGCTTTGGTCTCATGGTGCAGGGAGAAACAGGATTTTCTATTGACTGTGGATGACTTTGTTTTTGTGTCTTAGTTTATGCCAGATCATTTGTACATCTTGGAGGACGTTGTTTCTCTTGGCTTGCACTCTTCAGCACTAGTAAATCACGAGTCAATTAGACCCAGAGAACAACGAGGCATTTGAGCTCTGTTTGGTGTTGGCCAGCAGATGACACCAAACTGCTCATGAAATAAGGTAGAACACCATCTCCCACTCACTTTTGAAATGAATCAGTTGTTGTCCAATGATTCCAGTGATGGAAAGTAACTGAGTACATTTACTCAAGTACTGTACTTACGTACAATTTTGAGGTAATGTAATTGTACTTTTACTGCGCTACATTTATCTGGCGCTAGGAGTTTGTCATTATATTTACGATTTAAGACTTTAAAATCACATATGATCAGCTTATAAAATACAACACATTAAAGATTAAACCAATGGCTCCCAATCTTTTTGACTTGTGACTGCTTATTAAAAATCTAGTTGTGTATCTAGCTGTGGCACCTACTCTTGTTTCAAGTTGTTAGCAGTTCCACCAGGGACATTTCCCCTCTACATTTCTCACAGGGTTTCACATAAATAACTGTTCAAATTATCCTGCATTTCACAAAAAAGCAAAGATTAGAGAAAAGTCCAAAAAATGCTTATAAATGTGAGTAGCAGAATTGAACTTTTTCTTCAGCATTATGTATTTTGCTAATTATTGCTACACAAGTAAACACTGTACACCTTCTCTTGTAGGCAGAATAGACAAAAACTCCTCTGCAACTTAGGACGGTTGCACGAAACATATTTACTCAGTTTATGTGATATTCGCGCCCTGAGGGGTCATTAGCTGCACTAATGATCTGCTTTACTGTACATCCCCGCAGCGTACAATACCGTCTCCTCACAAGCTTCCCAGTGTATCCTCTTTCTTCCAAAACTAAATCTGTCTCCTCCCCAGGGCCTTGTTTTCATTGTTCCCTAATGTGATTGTATGTCAGTGACAACTCACTGCTTGGTGAAAGGACCCAGTAAAGATTTGCACTAATCATTACCGCAGCACACTGACATAATAATCATGGCAATCTGGTCTCTCTAACTTTAAACTTTAGCCTCCCTATTAAACAGAATGGTGACTGTATGATTAATTTCTACCCTGTTCTGTGCTATTCTATTAATAATGTATTGATGTAGCCTTCATGTGCTATTATATTTCTTTTTTTTCAGTAAAATTCACATACTGCTGCTATCCTATGTCAACCATGCATCTCAAAAATGCTAGCCATGCTTTTAGCTTTGTGAGGATGCATATTTAAAAAAAAACGTAAATAATTTCTTTATCTTACCAGAAGTGGGATAATTTTCCCACTCCATAAAGGAACACTTAATACTTCAGTTTATATATCAGAATCGCTAAAATTGGAGATTCATGGTTTTCACTGGGGAGCAAAATTTTACATTTTTATAAACTATGTGCTATTAGCAGTTTACATGATTATTTCATTTAGTTATTATTATTATTTGTCGTTTATTCTGAACCATCAACCTGTGGACAGGTGAACATCATGTCCAGAGACCATTACATAACCTGCAATTACCTCTGACCCTCCAGCCAAGAGGGATTATAGGAAAGCGAAATGGAGAATGGGATTAGAGTGCAAAAGAATGGCCAACAAGATGTTTCCGAACAGGTGTCCTGGGAGGTAACGTCCTCGGACTCAGGCGAGGACCGAAGAGATTGTACAAGACTGACGCATCTGGAGATAGTGTAACAAATGTCTTCTCTCACCATGGGCACTTTGGCAAAAACACTGGTACTCCTTTTCATTCTGTGTTTCTGAGGGACAATGGGGGCTTCTCAGTTGAGCAGTAACAGTTCTGGCCGATAGCTATATAGACTACCGCCAATAGAGCTCTATAGAGACAATAGAGGTGAGGTTTGACATGCAAGGGGAAATTAACAAAGGTTACTCCTGGTTGGCTGAGTACTTCATAGCTTGTGGCAAGCATGATCACCTTTCAAGTATTCATGGTGTTTCATTCATTTCTCAAGGCAATGCATCACTACACAGTGATTTTTACCTCTTGAAAAATGTATGTCTGCCTTTTGAGATTGAAAAGATTTGAAGTTTTTGGTTCTGAATATTGACTTGTGATTAATATAGAACACAATACAGTATCTCAGTTAGGAATACAGTCATTCTGTATGTTTTTAGTCATTTCTCTTTCACGTTATTGCTTTACCAACAGTATTTCAATCGTGCTAATCCAGGACCTGCAGGGTTTTAGTAGAGTTCCCTGAATCTAGCAAAAGAAAAAGCATGAAATGTGGAGGAAATCAATACCAATACATATGTACATTGAATCCAAGTTCGAACCTCATTTGCCTCTGCATAGCCAGCCAACAACTTTAACTTTCACCTCCATTCATAATCATCTTTTTTGATAGAGGGAAATGTGAGACAGCAGTTGTGCTTAGCCTGGGGGATCTGTGTCAAAACCCACTGACACATTACTCTGCCCAGTGAAGATCTGACAGTTATCCCTGACAGGAGCTGCCGCTGTTTAATCGAGAAGTCACTGCAGAAACATGGAGAAAGTGTGGGTAATTGTGTCTGTGTGTACACAGGGGTCTATAATTAGCTGAAGGGAGGTCTTGAGAGTCACACCTCCATGGTTTTAGGTGTCTAATGATATAAAAGTCACATTGCATGACTACATCTGTGACAAACACCTGCTCAGGTACCAGCAAGGTAAGACCCTCCTCAGGTTGTTACATAGGCCTCTATTTGAAATTCATTGATTTTAAATTGCAACATTTTAGGGATTATAAATTAGTGCAAAACTGACATATCAACAATGTCATATAGGCACAAAAAAAATGAAACAATTTGATAACGCAAATTATACTCACATAAAAATTGTACTTTTACTGATTCATGTTTTTAAAAAAATAATCACTAGCATTTTGGTGCATCTGCTCTGACTCAGTTGAAAATATTATTATAGTGTTATATTGTTCCTTTTTATTGTTAACATTGTTCTTTTTCCTCCATATAAAGACAGGACTTATCAGTCTGACTGAGCCTTCTCCAGACAGCATGACTCTCTCACTTTGTCTTCCTCTGCTGGTTGTGCTCCTGCAGCCTGCTCTGTGTCTCTACAACTGCTCCTCTGAGTATGAGAGGACCCCAGGTAGGTTAACTATAACTTTCACTGAGTCAGATCATTTTGTTTTATATGAGTACTATTTGTGGTGAGTTTTTTGCCTGCCTAATGTTATGGACTTTTTCTCGTTTCATCACAGCAACTAGATAATCATATTAATTTTCCCTTAATGTTTCCAATGGAAAAAATATCTCACAATAATAAAAAACATAAACCAGATCTATCATTTAAATCTCCTCGGTTTCTCTGTCACCCTCTTTCATAGACAACTCGGACCTGACAGTTGACTGTGGCACCAGAATGATCACCCTGGAGATCAACCTGTGCACAGCTCAGTGGGCAGGCTTCAACACCACGGACCTGGCTCTGAACGGGAACCACAACAATACAGAGTGCCAGGGCTCTGTCGACACTAGTGCGGACCCTCCGATCATCCGTTACCAGCTTCCTGTTAACCACAGTCTGGATAACCCCTGTCGCCAGTCTCTGCAGGTCAGAAGGTTTCTGGTAGAAGATGCTGAATAATGTTGAGAGATGAGGAAGAAAAATGACACATATCTGGATGTTAGATGGACAATCCTTTATGTAGAATTATTTGGCCTGTATATAAGGAGCTTTCCTGTCTCTTTCAGATTGTGGATGAGACTCCGGATCCCACAGGTCCCTTCAGCAACTTCCTAAGTATCCAGTCAGTTATCATCACAGGGTACATTGACACACCCAGATCTGACCAGGGGGTGATCAGCTATTCCACAGACCTCTACTATCATTTCTCCTGCCGTTACCCGCTGGAGTACCTGATCAACAACACAGAGATTGTGGCGTGAGTAATTGGGAATCCTTACTTTTTGCAATTATTTAGGCAAGTTGTAAATTTATCCTCTTGGGTTTTAACCGAGGTAACACATGAAGCTGACATGTACATACAGTAAATCTGAAAGTTTTTTTTCTCTCTTTTGCATCCGTTCCCATGAATTTTTAGCTCCTCAGTCTCGGTGGCGACCAGTGATAATAATGGAACCTTCATTGATACACTAAAAATGGCTATTTTTAATGTAGGTACAGGTGCTGGCATTCAAATGATTTAGATACACTTCAGAGCTATCTCTCTTGATTCATTTTACTCTATGCCTTATTTCTCCAGGACTCTCACTATGGCTATCCTTTAGTGGTACCTTCCACAGGACTTGAGCTACGAACCAGGGTCTATGTGGAGGTCAAGGCTGTTAACCTCACGGGGAAGTAAGTAAAGCCCATTTGGATGAAGAGATGCTCATAGTAAATTTGTTTATTAGAAAACAAATATTGAAGTAAAAGTGAGCACAGTGTATCCCTGTGGCAAACAGTAACTCATTGGCCCACTTTCCTGTTTTCAGTTTCCATGTACTGCTGGATCACTGCTTTAGTACTCCCACTCCTTACAACATGTCGCACAGTGAGCAGCACAACTTCTTCACTGGGTAAGGAAGCACACGCCCTTAGCATTGCTTCATACATGGGGGGGGGACTTTCACATGACTTTTTAATGTATATACTAAATAACTCTGGTCTCGACTAGATGTTCAGTGGACCAAAGGACGTCTGTGGCAAGCAATGGACTTTCCAAGATTGCCCGGTTCAACTTTGAGGCCTTCCGCTTTGTTCAGCACCGTGACCAGGCAAAGTCCAGCATCTATCTGCACTGCATACTGAGACTCTGCGAGCCCAGCAAATGCCAAGAGCTGCTGTCTGTAAGTTGAGAAGTCAAGAGCAAATGCTTTTACTTTAAAGGCATCAGGGGAAGTAACGGAAACACAGTTTAGTAAAGCAACTTTCAAAGGTACCCCATGGCAGTTTTTCTGGTGCAAAGATTCCACTGATACAATTTATCGCCATGCATTTAACTTACCTGCTTTCTGTATTTTAGGAAATGTACGAAAATAGAAATAAAAATATTTGATAGAAATAGAAAATTCTCTGTCCACAGTGTTGAGCAGACAATAAGTCACATTCAAAGCCACAAGAAAAGACTCAATACACACAAAAATAGGTGGCATAACAGTAGTTTAGATAGCTGATATTAGGGACATGACAGGAAATCTAGGGAGAGAGATGGTCAACAAATGCAACAAAAGTCTTTTGGACAGATTCAAACCAGGGATGTTGTGGTTCATAGTTGGCACCTTAAACCCCTAGGCCATAAGGGCACCTCCTTTTAGTCTTTTTTTGGGTTTAAAAAAAAAAAAGAAAGTATCACTAAAACAAATAAATCACATATTAATTCTTAAGCTTAAAATTTGTATTGAAAAGCAATAGTGTTACATTATATGACATAGTTCAAACTGTTTGTTGTTTTTCAGGCCTGCAATACCAGAAGAAAAAGATCCTTGACTCCTTTCGGAGTAGAAAGCAGAGAATCAGCCACTGTTTCAGTTGGACCTCTTTACACAGCTCGAGAAGGTTTGACCTATTTAAAAAATATATACCTTTATACTTTTTCCTGTGATTTTCAAACAACATCATCATGATAAACTTTTTCAGCGACTCTCTTATCTTCCCTCACTAAAGACAGGCCCTATGCAGCTGCCTACAGTGAGTATGCTTTAATCATGTCATAAATCCAAAAATACACCCTAATGTTGGAAGATTTGGTCAACTCCAAAAGTAATCTCCACTAATCTCCCCCTGCGTGCATCAGGTAATGACATGGCATCAGAGAGGGACGATGTGAGCGTGACGGGCCTGGTGGTGGGGGTGGTGTTTGGCTCGGCCGCTGCTGCCTTGCTGGTTCTGGGTGGCTGGTTCGTCCTGAAGAAGTTTTATTGAGTGGGAGGAATACCTCATTCCTTTGACTGACAGATTGAGTGGCAAATTGTCTTTGCCTCGTCACCTCATACCTCATAAAATCTGATAATGTTGGGATTTTTTCAGTAATAACCAAATGTTCTAGTCAGGTGAGTATTGAAACCAAACAAATATTCTGGTAACTTTTCCTGTCTATACTCACTGCATCTGCTTTCAGTAGTCATTTACTGGCAATGAAGGAACTGTTAAGCCTGAACAATGTGTAAAAAAAACAAATATTAACTATGGCAGCAACTAAAGAACAGAGAAATTTTAATATTTTATGAAAGTATAACTTTACTTTTCTATTATCTATCTATCTATGTATCTCTCTATCTTGTACAGAGTCTCAATTGCATTGCTTAAAACGTATTTTTGAGCAAATTCGAATACTGAATATATGTTTTGTACAGATTCAAAATAAAGTTTAAAATCAGGTTGGCGTGTCTCTTTGTGGTTGATGACATAATTAAAAAATAGCAAAAGGTAATTTGTATCATCAACAATAACTTTATTCTCTTTTTACATGGTACAATAAACGTATACTGACAAATAAACTCATTCACATATAGAATGAAACAAATACATCAATCAGATCCATACATTCTTAAATATTTACAGGCTACTTACTTGGCTGGTACAGCGGAAAACAAAAAACAAATTCATGGACAAGAATCACTTTTGATGATGGCAGTTGATTAATATTTTACAAAAATATACAGGTGTCTCTGTCGCTACACTGAGTGCAGAATGTCCTGGATCAGAGCAGAGAGTTTAACTGAGAAGTCCTCCTGCAAAGAGCCACCTGGCTGTATGGACGAGGAGGAAGAAGATGGAGACAGGCTGGAGGCTTTCTGGACCTCCAGCTCCTTTTCCAGCCCTTGAAACAGTTTCTCCATTCGGGCCTGAAACACTTGGCTCTGCAAGGCTGCATTTTGGCAGAACCACTCCATACTGGCTGTCACTTCAGCCTTAAGAGGCTGTTCAGTTTGTAGCAGAGCAGCAAGCTCTGTCTTGAGAGCCCCCACCCTGTTCTGTGTCTCCACCCTCAGTGAACTCACTTCCTGTCCTAACCTGGAGCTCATCACCTGCCAGAGCTCTGACTTGGCTGCCTCTTCCTCACTACCACTGATCTCTTTCAGATGTTCGATCACCCCGACCGTTTTAGTATGAAAGTCGCTGATGATATCTGCCAGCTTGGAGCTGCTCTGCTCCAGGGCTAGTGACATCCAGTGGAGGGCTTCCTGGTAGAGAGCTGGACTGGCCTCTGCCTGGGCCTCTGCTGTCTCCAGGCCCTGCAGATAGAGGCTCAGCTGGTTGCACAGATCCTGGGTGTTGCTGCTGAGAGAGCTCTGGAGCTGCTGGGTGAGAGGAGCCAAACGCTCCCTCATGCTGGCCAGGGTGGAGCTGAGGTGGGCTGGAGATGGGGACAACCTCTCCTGCAGCTCAGCCAGTTCTTGGCGCAGACGGGTACGAAGACGCTCCGACTCCATGTTGAGTTTGCACCGCATCTCCTCGGCCACAGGGTTTTTGTTGCCATCACCTTCTTGGTTGTAAAGGCTACTGCCGTCTATGTAGCTCTTGTAGATCTTACTTTGTAAAGACAGACAGAAGCACTCCATTATAAAGCGTTTGACAATTCAAACATTCCCCTTGACTTGAGTGTATTGAAGCAAATGTATTTCAGGTATTCAGCTGGTTTAAAATACTTGATTTGGTCAACTTACTCCACATTCTTAGTCGGCTCCAACTTGTCATGAGCCTGGTTGGCCTTTGAATCAGTCCAGGTTGCCTCCCGGGTGTTACGGCGGAGTAGGTATGCTATAGACAAAGAAATCAGACATGAAAAAAAAACGCACTTGCAAAATAAAGGATAAATAATATTTGAGGACTAATATATACCTGAGGTTGTCAAGAATGACAGGGCAAAGACCATGACTTTCAGATGCATTTTTATCTTTCTGTGGAGGGACAGATTTGAGATATACGTAAGAATTTCACACTAGAATGAACAATTACTAAATACCGAACACTTCCAGTTATTTAAAAGTTCTTCTACATACATTTCCCTCTCAGTCTAAAACAGAGGACAAGAATATATGTGAAAAAGTGGCTGCCTTTACCTGAGGATCAGGGGTCTGCAGAGTGACTTCTCTCCTCATCTGACTTATAAAGGTCCTTGTTATCAGAGCGGCTGCCCAAACTCTGCCTGTGTCAACAGTCAACACGTGGAGGGTCACAATCATGACAGAACACAACATACATATACACAGAGAGAACAACACACATACACACACACTCACACTCACACAGACATACATACAAAGAGTGATGCCATGCCACTGCTTCATAAAACTTAGCAGCAATTTTGCAGAATTGATTTAAGGAAATGTCAAAAGGGATGCACCACTTTAAGATAAAGTCTCAAAGGGAGAAAGTACCATGATCACTAGTGTGATGGAATTAGAGTAAAAATACATGGGAATACTGTTTTAATAATGATATAGAAAGACTAGAGCCAACTAAACAACATATACCCAAAAAGGTTCGAAAAGTTCAAGTTTGTATGTCCACAGTCAGATAAGAAATTTGGCTGGATTTGTGGCTTTTTATGTCAAAGCCCCACTTTGCCAGGAACCAAAATTATATGAATATTTACAGTTGGGTCACTTGTTTGATCCACAACGTCTTTGTGGCTTTTTAAGAAGTATGCAAGATATGAAGTGGGTTTTTATGTTTTGTGTGTTTTAAATTGTATAAGAATTCAGGGCATCCAATTTTGGTTGCTTGATTATCATGGCTTGTTTTGGATACTTGACAATCAACGGTTTACACATCAGTGTTTGTGTTACTAGTCAGGACAGAACGGCTCAAAACGGTCCAGGTAAACACTGCTGATTATGCTCAACTCTGTGTTTTTCCCTTTTAACAACAGGGAATAACAATTTACAGGACAACTTTAGGCACATTATTGCGAGTGCATGCTTAGGTAGGTACAATGTGAGGTGCTTTTGACTTACTCATTCCATAATTGGTAATTAAATGGCTTCATGTTTCCAATGAATTCCGGTCTATTGTATCATTATGCTGTTTTCTTTTGTAAATGTAATGTGGAAGGTTTCTCCACCAGTGACATGGATATCTGGGTGAAAGTTGAATCCTTTTCAGTTAGGTAAGTTACAAGTCGTCATTGGAGGATCATAGTCCATGGCTACCGTGATGAAATATGCAGGTAATTCTAGTTATCCAAAGTCCATCACTTATTTCAATACAATAACAGTACAGAGTGAGTAAGACATTGGTTATTCTACATACATGACTGCGAATGACTTTATGCAGTGATGGGTTGATTGTTGAACACTTTGCATACATTAACGTACTCTGTGCGCTCACACATGTCCAAGAATTTATGGCTGTAGAAAATATTACTAAAACTCTGGATGTGAATGACTGGACAGCTCTATACACATCATATCATGGTAAGCTAGCCCTACATCATCTGTTTCATTTGAATGTGGAGCAAAGGCTAATAATCTTATCTGCGTTATTGTACACAGATATGCAGATGTGTACATGCAGGTCAAAGGTTTCCATGAAAGATGAAAAGCGCTAATTGTGTTGAACATGTATTTTTTTTCCAAATAAAGTAAAATGTTTGCACCTGATGCAGGTTACTTATATAAATATATGAATACAAAAAGCATCTTTGTGGGCCATAGCAGCTTACTGATAAAACAGACATTTATTAATGCAGATTAGTTAGTTGTGGACCATACAGACCATGACCATAGTCTTATTTTGTTTTCCACAAGATTGCAAGACATTATCAACAAGTAAACACAAACGGACAACAGCAATAATCTTCAATATGTGTTTGTCAAATAGGTTCATTTACAAGTGAGGTTGAAAGTTGCAGGTGGCTTGCATAAACGCAGGTACTATATCTGAGCAGATACAGTATCTGAGCTGTGAATTCAGCAGCTGCTGTGACGCACATAGCGCTAAGTAGACTCCTCTAAAGCAAAGCTGTGCTGATGTACATTGGGAGCCAAATCATCAATCAGTTTCATGGTAGGATCGAGAAGAACAAATGCAGTAATGTGATCTGGCAGCACTAGGCAGCCATACTCTCTGTTTTCCCTGCTGCGTTCCACCATCAACTAAGTCGCTTTCCCTGTCCCTGTCCCTGTCACTGTCACCTTACCTCACGAGCTTCATTAATCATTTAGCAAGTAATTGAAAGTTATGTAGACTAACTAGCCTGCTACTTACCTTGCAGCTCGATCTACCAACAGGCAGATCAGGTTATGTGTGCAAAACTACAGCAGACAGGAAAGGTTTGTTAAGATGGTAAGTTAGCTACAGCATCTCACTAACTACTTTCTTGGCTATGGCCAAAACAACGCAGACAACCAAAGGGCTATTTACAGATCCTGGATGAAGAAATACAAATTTCTCCCTGAGTCCCTGGAATAGAGTTGGGTTTCTCGTTCACCTGCCCTGTACTTCAGGTAGAGTAGGTGGACATACTAACAATGCAAAGTACATGCAGATGCAAAAGAGTCCGATGTGTGTGGTGGCTGTTGGCTTCTGTGCTGCTAACAACTGCAAATGGAAACAACTTCAGTCAAAATAACCAGGAGAAGCTGCCCTGCAAGCCAGGTAGGACGTCCTGACTGCATACTCTGTTTTTTGTCATTTTTAAAAAAAATATCACAAAGAGACATTAACTGATATTTGATCCATATCAAAAGATTTACATTACATTATCTGCTTTGTTATGCACATATCCCCCTGCTTCCATTATGGTGTACGTTTAACTTTTGGAGAGGTGGCACAAGCAAATACGTGAGGTCTTTTTTTTCCATCAGCCACTGACTTTTTGCTGTAAATAGTTTGAGTGAATGACAGCCTTTTGCAGGACAATTAAAGTGTTTTGCTGCGTAGTATAATATAATCGTAAATTGCATATAGAAAATTTGTAACAAATTTTTGAAAATTGTGTTCCCAGTACATTTGAGAAAAAGTGTAAATAATATCTGTAAGCCAGTTTGTCTCCCAGGGACTTTAGAGACACAGTGACAGTAGAGCTTGACAGAAAAGGGAGCCAGGGGATGTGTATGTGTGTTAAGACAACCAGCAAGATGCAGCCCCATCCCTGTAACGGTGATTGGTATAGTGTAAATACACAGAAAAATTACAATTGGAAATGTGTGCATAAATAAAAAAATATATAAAACTGCATGTAAGAACATATTATTGTTTCTGTTAGGTTTCTACTGCCCAGAGGGGAGCTTCACTCCAGTGCCCTGTCCGAAGGGAACCTATGGGCCGACTGCTGGTGCTCTGTCCTTAGACAGCTGTCTAAAGTGTCCTCCTCACCACTACTGTCCACGACCAGGCTTGTCTGCCTTTCTGCTCTGTGGTCCCGTGGCTCAGCAGCCTCTCTCTGGCCAGGACACCTGCATTTGCCCAGGGGAGGGACAGAGTTTTCAGGTGACAATGTGTTTTCACATGATAGCAGGATTAATTTAATAATTTCTGCAGCAAGTATGTCCCCTCTGGTGTGTTTATGTGACTGTGTAGCCCTCATTTCTATATCGACACCAGCACCACCTCCTACAGAACCAGTCACCCAGTTCCTTCTTTGTCCTGTGAGCTCCTCCTTTATTCTATGAACCCAAAGAGGAACTCAAATTTTTTAAGCCTATGATTTTTTTTTTGTGTCACTCTTGAGTCCTGGGATACGGTGAGCAAACTAATATTGTCAAGAGAGCTTCCTCACTGTCTGTCAGAAACTTTAGACTGCACAATCTGTAGCTTCAAGCTGAAAGAGCTGTAGATCAAGTTCACTTGCACCAGGGTCTTGTTTCCTAGTCTGCTACAGCTGGCATGAGCGTTTAGCCGTACACTCGTCAGCTCATAATAAGGAGAATGAGATTTTTTTTTATATGACTCTTGCATGGGTGTTGGTGTGAGAACTAATATAAAATAAATGAATAAATGAATGAAAGATTGGAAGAAATAAAGAAAGGAAAATAGGTGAGATAAGGAAGGAAGGAAGAAAGGAAGGAAGGAAGGAAAAACAGATGTGGTTTGATAGAATTTGTTAGTGAATGAATGAATAACCAAATTAGCATATTTGGTAACAAACTGACCGCAACATAAACTGTATGTATCAATACCCAACACAATGTCTGAATGTCTGATCCCCGCTGCCTTCCCTGCAGACCAGTGATGGGCGGTGCCACTGTACCATCGGCTACCAAACTGCCAAGAACGGAGATGTGTGTGTACACAAACTGTACGATGTCTGCAGAGATGGAAAAGCACGTACACAGTATGGCGACTGTCTGGACACACATCAGTGGTCCCTTCATTGTAGGCAGCAGGTCAGCCTTTGTGCAATCATAACAAACTCAAATGTACACACTAAAAGTAGAGCAAAGGTAATTGGCATATCTTTCACAAATCGACACTTGGCGAGAAACTAGCCCTGAAGATCTGTTTGAATGATGCTTGAGAGACACAAGCTAAGTTGTAAACTGTGATCTGTTTCCAGAAGACATGGACAAAACACACTCTACAGTCACAGATAAGGCTAATGAGTGCAACCTAGATGTTTCTACCCTTTTCCTCCATGAACCTGACAATGGTTTATCTAGTACAGGGTTGTTTTAATTCCACTTAATATTTAACCATAAACTGCTTCCTGTGACTGTCGATTAGCGAGGCCGTCAATTGCTCTCCCCTTGCAGTGTTTATTTTTCTAACTGTCCTCCATAGTAGTCTTTGGTACGAGTAACCTTTCACCTAGTTACACACTCAAACTGAACATAGATTAAGAATGCTGCCAGTTTTTATATGGTTGTTAAATAAAATTTAAAAAAATGACCCAGCCAAACCTGATCCAAACAGAGAAAACAAGAAACTAACATTTGCTTGGTTTCAAAAGGATTAGAGTTGACTAATAAAGCCTTTTGCTGATACTAGCTTTGCACTGGTTGCTTTCCTGCAGGTGTGTCAATCTGCAGAGGACTATCGGGGTTATGATGGAGAGCTGGGTCTGTGTCTTTGCAGAGAGCCTCCTGGAAGAGCTGTGTGTGGAGGCCTGTGCAGGAGCAGGCCGGCTGCTGAGCTGCACCTCCGGTGCCTTTCAGGTGGAGATGTGGAACTGATGTGGAGCTACGACAGCAAGGTGAGCGAAGGCAGCTGCATATTTTCATCAACACACACATAACACAACATATTCTATTCAAAAACTCAAGGAGAAGCTACTGAAAGGAAAGCACACATTCCAGTAATTTGGGTCAATAAAATGAATACCCACTGTATCTGAGAGGTTTTCTTCTAATTCATGTTACCCCATACCCATATCCATACAGTATTTCCATTGAAACTGTCTTAGAATAAACATAACGAATAGTCAGAGCTATGCTACCCGGTCAGACAATGCATATAAAACCTTTACACAATGTTGCCTTTATTGTGCCGGCAGTGAAAGCTTAAGACAAGTGTCTGTTGTGTTGCAGTGGCCTATAAATGGTAAAAACTGTTATTGTGTGTGTGTGCAGGTGGCGGTCGTCTCAGGCAGCGTGCTGGAGACGGTTTTTAAACAGTGGGACTCCCAAGGGACTCTGCAGTGCAACAGTCATCTCTACTCCCCGCGTCCTGTCTACATTGTTCTGACAACAGGTGGAGAGACACACATTCACACATGCACAAACACACACAATGGCTTTTCTGTCCTTCACTCGATTGTCCTGCATGTCTTCCTTTCTCTAAACTCTGTCTCTCTTTTCCCTGCCTGATTGCAGACGCAGGCTTCCTTGGCGTCCTCAGCGGCCTGCCAAAGGAGCTTCAGCAACTGTTTCCTGTCACCACGCCATGGGACTCCCATAGCTCAGCTGGTTTGTCTCAACAAAACAATATTTTCTCGTCATTTAAACAAAAACTATTTTCTGCAGTAATGAAGGTGCTGTCCTGTTGATTTTTAGAGGAAGATTCTGACTTTCTGTGGGAGGTCACCAAAGTCGGAAATATAAGTCATGGCGGGAGAGAAATTGACTCCAGCAGGACGGGGGGAAACAAGATTGATATGAAGGAGGAAGTGAGAAGTGTAACTGGAGTTCTGAACCCAACAACATGTCTCCATTTGGGTGATGTTATACTGTTCACTGTCGACACGCGTCACTATCCTCAGTATGATCTGTAAGTCAGAAGCTGTCGAAAACTTTTTCATGTCCATTTTCCTGCTATGAATCTGTGCTGTGACTTGCTTTACACTGGCCCTCAATCCTTACCTCTTGTTTTTCAGTGACAGTCTGTACAACACAAACAGTGACTTTGACTGGGGTGCGTTCAGACAGCTGAAAGAGGAGCTGACTCTGTCTTGGACTCCTCCCAGCTTCTTTTCAGTGGTCTTTAGCCAGCCTGGTGTGTATGTTTTTACACTGAGCAGCCATCAGCACAAACACTTGGTAACTAAATTTAAAATATTATAAGCATTGAAGGTCGTCTGTGAAGTTTTCATTTTAAATAAATGTAGTTCTTTACATTCAGTATCCCTCACCAAATTGCAAACATGTCAAATGCATTTCTTACCTCTTTCAACATCTGCAAAGCCATTTTTAAAAAAATATTTCGACCCACATTTTCAGATCTTTGGGTTTTGTTTTTTTGTTTTTTCTGACAGATTGAGATAAAAGTGCAAAATGACAGAAATGTGACATCATGTCACTACTTCACCCTTGGTTTGCAAGGGTGTCCTCATGCATTTGCTGGTAGAGCACTTGATACAAATAACAGCGGGACCTGCTAATCAAATTATCGCTCTGCAGCACCACTAGTGGCCAAAGATTGCACAGGGCACCTTTAAGTTCTCACACAGTGTAATGGTTTGAACATTTTTTATTCTTGCTAGAGTCCATCCAAATTTTTTAAAGTCAACTTTAAAACAAAATCTGACAAATGCCTTGACTGAAGTCTACATCAAGTTAATTCTTACATAAATGGGAATTGGCAAAACCTGCATAGTTAAAATATTCTTAAGCACTCTCCCACTTCCTGCTCCTTGTAATTTTGCTGTGATATGAAGAGGAAAGGAGGGGAGCTGTTGAATACAGAAAAGCTCTTGAAGCGTACCCAGCTTGAAACACACTTTGTATGTTTTTGTGCCATTAAGAACCTGTATGTGTGCGTTATTGTTTCATATAATTACTGACCCCTTTGGAAAGCCTTTTCTACTGTTTCCTTTTTGTAATTGTAATGTGATCCCATTCTGCTATTTATACAGAGATAAAATGATAAGTATCAATCAATGTTTCAATCAAACTTACCCTTCATTTTGTTCTTACTCAGTATGTGCGGGTGATGCCTGCAGGGGCCCAGTGTTATGAGCCCGGCCCCTTCTTCCCCACCATTCCTCGTCATGTGACCAGG
The DNA here is from genome assembly GCF_016859285.1 of Xiphias gladius. Lineage (NCBI taxonomy): Eukaryota > Metazoa > Chordata > Actinopteri > Istiophoriformes > Xiphiidae > Xiphias > Xiphias gladius. The sequence goes on along the minus strand of NC_053406.1, from coordinate 15,592,267 downwards.
ATGGGGATCAGTAGAAGACGCAACTTGTTAATTCGGCCAGATTGGTTGGTGACTGGAGGATTGCTATTTGGAGCTGTGGTCATCCTCTGTTTATGTGTTACCGTGCTGGTTAGTGTACATAACACAAACACATGCCGCTGTACGTTAAATACAACACATTCATAAATCTATCCCGCATGTAGATCCTGTTTTGTGAATATGGATGGCCAGAGAAGAAGCCAATCAGAGCGAGGTATCGCTTGTCGCAGTTGGCCTACCACATGGACGACTACTCGTCAAAAGGTTCGAGGGTGATCTCGCTTAGGAAGACTCACCGAAACCAACAAGCCAGAATGACACAAGACTCCATTCAAGCAGGTGCAATATTGTAGCTGTAACCACAGATGCCACGCACAAATTCAAAGCCTAAAGGCCAATTGTTACATAACTTATATTCACATAATCTGCACCATGTCAACTGATGCACCTGCAGTGTGCACACATGACACACAAACAACCACAGACGCATACACACAGAAACACACTGAGACTTTGTTGGTCATTGCAGATCCTTGTGTCTTCTTATGTAACGCTGACAGTGACCCTTGGGCGTTGCTACCACCCAACCAATTACTGTTGAAAAGGCTCTTGTCATAGACCTCATATCACGTGCTGTGACCAACAGTAAAAATGACAACAGTCCAAATGTCATGGAACTAGGGAAATCACATCAAACCACAATATCTTGAGATTGTTCATTTTTATTATCAAAATGTCACGCAATAAAAAAGCATTTAACCTAGCTTCAAAGAGTTATTTATATTTCTTTTGCATAATAGTGTTGAAAAGAGGCATGTTCTTCAAACACAAACATATAGGCTTTTTGCAAAAAAAGAACTTCCGAAGCCCAGGGAGAAACAAGTGGAAGCTATTTGCTTGTGAAACGTGAAATTATTTTTTAAAGCTTCTAATGCGAATATACATCAATCAAATCCACACCGAAACGGAACATCAAAGCTGTTGTACCAAAACATGCAAATAGGTGGGCGACACATTTTAAGCTCATTGGTCCTCCTGACACAGCACATTATGCTCGCTCTTCAAAGTTCTCCTTAAGAGAGAGGTCAGAGACTTTATTAAATGTGTTTTCATATTCATGCGATCTTTCTCTTTCTGTCTCTTTGTGGTTCATTCTCTTGACGGCCAGTCTGTGCTGACACCTTGGGGGAGTTCTGGGATTATGAACACCAGGTGGACCTTGAGGCATTCAGCAGCAACACCTTCTACAATCTCCTGCTCAAACAGAGCCTGTCTGTCACCCAACGCCTGGGACAGCTCACCACTGAGGTCTGTAGCTTTTCAATGCAAAATAACCTTCGCTATTTTAAGGGAATGACACATACATGTACTTCCTCTTTTCCTTCAGGCACACTCTGAGGCAACCTTTTTCTCGGAGGTTTCGCTATCCTGAAACACCAGAAAGTGTTCTCCTTTGGACTGTTTCAAAACAAAATCAATGTGTATACATAGGCCAAGATTATAGTTTTATGAATAATTTATGAATATTTTAATGCAGTAGAAGACCTCAGGCAACAATTTATATAATATTTTGTTTACACCAGGCCAAGAGAAGGAAAACATCCCTCATACATCACAACAACTGATTTGCACTTTTTATCTGAGTCCATGTACTGTATATCTGCATATGTTCATCTGAATTTGGTTTTGCAATGCTTGCTAGTCTGCTTGTTAGTCTACTTCACATATCCCAATTTTACATGCATTGATCCAATCCGATTCATCCTTACTTCTTGTTTTCGCTTCGTTTTTTCTGTCACCTGCTACTGTCCCATCTTTGTATACAGTATATCCTATTCATAAAGGTCAAGTCTATTGAAACAGATAAGACGTCGCACTGGAATTCTAGTGTCTTTAGTCGCACCCCTCTCTTGCCTGCCTCCTTCCTGTTTCTGTCATCAAATTGTTGGCTGCAGTGTCGGAGACAGAAGTTGTTTTTAGTGACACGGATGTAAGGGGAGATGGCACACAAACGTGAATGTCTCATCGGTGTTAGTTAGGTGTGTGTGTGCTATCTGCCCGGGGCTGGGTTGAGATGGGAGATCTGATTACTACCATCTTAAGATGTTTGTGTGGCAGACATTTAGTTTTGATATATGTGTATTGTGTGTATCCAGGTAAAGGAGCTATACCAGGGAGTGCTCGGGAAACTGCGGCTACTCCAACCACGCCTGATCACTGAGGAGAGGATGGGGAGGGCTATGAGAGGATGAGGAGGGAGGTGGAGAAGGAGGTGGTGCGACGAAAGACTCTGGCTTCACAGCTGAGGACTCTGCTCGACAGTCAGCTACAGGTTTACATTACATTCCCATCTGGACATCTTTCTAAAAATTAGAAAAACCCTCGATCCCATTCTAAATTCTAAAACTCAACCTAAATCTATTCCAGTGACAAGGACGGTGAAAGTTAAAGATAAGGTGTATTATGTGGTCTAGACAGATTTTAAAGAGAGAACAATCTGTCTTGGGCTGCAACTAATGATTATATTCATTGTCAGTACTCTGCAAGTATTAATCGATTAATCATTAATAGTGAAAAATGCCCATCACCATTTCTTAAAGCCGAAGAGAACTCAAAGATATTCACTTTACTTTCACGTGTTCAGACAGACGAAGACAAAGGCAAGACAAAGAAAAGCAGCAAATCCTTACATTTGATAATCTGGAATAGGAGAATGTTTAGCATTTTTGCCTGAAAAGTGACTCAGATGATTAATTAACTATGTTAGTACGTTAGATCAAGAATGACTGTTTTGCTGTTCTTCTCCAGGTACTGAGGCAAGAGAAAAAGGCCCAGCAGAGGGTCCACAGTGTCTTTACAACTCATCTCAGAGAGTGCACCAGATTACTTTGCAACGTTTATAACCACAACCAGCCATTCTGTGAACAATACCAGCAAAGGTAAAGCTTCCGTTTATCCTTTGCAAAGTGTCAAAGGCAACAAGTACAACGGAGAAAATCCCCTGACATCTTCAACCCGCTGTTTCCCATCCTCAGTTTGATCCAGAGGCTGACATCTGTAGTCGGTGAGATGGGAGAGCTGGTATCAGGAGAGTGTCAGCGTCAGGGGGCTTGGGAGTTGCTGGGTGAGGGTACAGGGGCCAAGCTGCTCTGCCCTGACACTGGAACTGTGCTAACCAAGGACGACATCTTTGGTGAATCCATCAACCCTGACTTAAATATTCCGAAATGCTGTCCATGAATCTGAAAACAAATAACACCATCTATTGCTAAAAGTATGCACTGCAGTGACAAGATGGCCTAAGTAAAAAGAAACAAACATTAAAGTTGTGATACAATAAAACCATTTAAATTCTTGAAAATATATTAAATGATGTACTGACAATATTAAATACATTGAAATTACACTTGTCATGTATTTTTTTTAACTTTTGGCATTCATGGTAAGACCCTTTCCCCCTTCAATAACAATTATCTGATAAAATATAATATAAGCACTCTGATAAAGCTATCCCACTAATGTGATAAGTGATAAACAGACATGATTTGCTACTTGATTCATACTTCGCCACTACAGTGCTCTAGTCAAGAAAAAAAAAATCAGCATGACATGCTGCCTGCCCAGCATATGATTGTACTGTATTTCAAAACAGCTTTAAAATCATCATCATAGTCATCTACAGTTTGATAACTGCTCACATTGATCTCTCCCTCTGCCTCACTGCAGGTCCTGACGGGTCCCTGCGTGTCTGCCGGGCACTTCATTGTGATTCAGTCACAGGCCTCATAAGGCCCAATGCTCACACCCATATGCTGCTGAGCAGCTGCCACATCACGGCAGTGCCACCTGATTTCTTCCTCCACCCACAGACTGGCCGGGTTATGCCCATTGTTGGCAATGTGGCCTATGATCCTGCAAGCTCTACTTTAGTGTTCACGACTGACTCATGTACAGGTAACATGAAGGGTGTTTGTGTGCTGTGGAAGATGGCAGTGTTAAAATAAGAGTGAGGAAAAAGCATTTCATCAGGAAAGAAAGAAAAAAACATCACTAAACACACTACACTGCTAAAAGGCCGCTATTGATCGTTGGCTTTGCATTTGCAGTGATACCTGTGGATAACCAGGTATACATAATATAACAGGAATGGATGATTTGATCTGAAATGTATATCTTGCTATGCTGTCAATTTTTTCCACAATATTTTTTTTAATAGCTACTCATTTTATGACTTATTTCCTTTCTCACGCTGGTTTATATGTTTTTCTGGATTCATTATGATGCGAAAAGTTTAAGAATGTGGACCTCAGGACTGGATGTTGGGCTGATTGTGTGGTTAAACATCTGGTTAAATGTCACTTCTTGTCGTAGCTTTTTTTCAGGATAATTGTACATGAGCTATTTATTTGTTGAAATCTGTGATGAAAGCAAATAAAAAGAGATTTCAGAGTGTTGGTAAATTGATACATTAGGTTTATTTTCCAGCCCTAATATCATAATAGGTTAAAACTTTTTTTTTGGGACACTTGCTCACTTGACTTGTTTTCTGCTCAGAAAACTAGAAGAAAAAACATGGAGGCAATAGATTTGTCAACAGGCTAGCTAATAAGCAGCATTAGCAATCGCTGGCTATATTAGAGATTAAGGAATCCAAGTACCAAGGAGAAATTAGCTGAATTGTGCTGCTAACCGTTACTACAGTTACTGTAGAAGACAAGTATGACATATCAAAGTGGATAGACTCAAAGTGGACAAGTCAGCAGTATAGCAAAATAAAGGTGCCACACTGTGTTATACAGTATAACTAATAGCATTCAATAAAGATCACTTAGGTTGATTACATATGACAGTGTAAGAGTAATATAGCTCTTGAAATAAAATTTCCAAGGGTTGACCTCCCCTTTAAAAAACTATTGTGTGCCATTCTTTATCCCAGGTGACAACAGGAAGTGGGACAGTCCCCTTCTTCCTTTCATTCCTTACCCAACCTCCTGCCACTCAGACCAGCCTCTAACCAGCACTCAGCTCAGAGGCCTCAGACCTGGTCAGAGGCTGCAGCTGGGATTTCCCATGGCAGACCCAGACACGGGGGTCCCGGTACCCATTCTGGCTGTGACCATCCACCCCCAGACCGGACTAGTCTACCCGCTGGGAGGGGTGCATGTCTGCCCCATCTCACGGCTGCCTCAGCCCATACAGATTGGTTATCCCACGCTTGACCCCAGGACGGGGAACGTTGTGCTCACAGTTGGGGTCCACTTAGATCCAGTAACAGGTCGGTGCTGCTGGTGAGACCCCAGTACAGCCAGTGTGAGGGTTACTATACCTTCAATAACTTAACCTTGTTCTACATGCTTGTGTAGGAGCTGTGCTGCCAGTAGGTGGAGCCCTGCTGGCCGAGTCCTTCATCGAACCTCTCAGTGGGCGGATGTTGAGAGTAAGAGGGGCCAGCATGCGGGCGGGACAGCTGGTGCCTAATGCAGGAGGATACCAAGCATTACTAGACAGCAAGGTGCTTGATTACACTAAGACGAACTCATTTAATTGCATTTAGAAAATAAGTAGGATATTTCCAAAGTATGATGTGTGATAAAATGAGACAAATCTCTTCTTGGGCTGGTTCCACCTTATAAGTGAATATTTAATGTTTGTGTAGAAAGGGAAACCATTATGTCATATGTTCTCACTATATTTTACAGACGTTGGTTTTCCGAGTTACCTGAGAGCAAAAAGCTTTTAAATACTCTTCCCCTTTCTCCTGAAATAATTTAAAGAAGGACTTTATTAGATTTATTAGAATTTATTAGAATTATCAGAGTTGATTACTGTTTGTGAATTCAAGTCATTTTTAAATGATCTCGAAAATAAATTAATTGTTTTTATGTCCATTTAGTTTTGGAAATCCTACCTGTTTATGCACTTTAACTGGATATTGTTTATACTTTGGCATGTGACAATTTTCTAGCCCTGCTTATGATTTTTGTATTTATTCCTATAACAACGGTTTTGTGCTGCCATTTTAGTCAGGTCTCTCTTGACGAAAAAAAAAAAAAAAAGAGACTACCTGGTAGTCTCATTGAGGGTTGAGGGTAGTCTCATAATGTCTTCTAATAAAAAAAAATGCGATCCAGTGATACAAATTAACCCAGCAAAATTTTCTCAATCAGGTTCTGGCAGGGATGTTCAAAGCACTGGATCTCTTGAAGCCACTAACTGAGGAGTGGGTTTCAGATCCGACTTTGCAGCATCTGCAGCCACATCCAGGCACTGAGAGAGGGATTGGTCGGCCAGATCATCTTCTCGCTGCAGCCGAGGAGCTCCAGCATGCCTGGGGAAGGAGCCTGCACTGTCAGCTCCAGTTACAGACCAGGTTGGAGATCCTGCTGGACTGGGCCGTGGGTCTCCAGCAAGATGGAGGGACTCTGGGTAAAGAAGTGCCAGTGAGAAGATGAATGGATATGATGAGTGTCTTTGTGGACCACTGCCTCTCTGTGCTGATATGGTCCCCTCCCCCCTCCTCTTCCCTGTGTTGGTGCAAAAGAGCTGTTCTCTTTTTCCTGTACTTTGGAGTTATCTATTTTCTACATTTGCTGAAACTTTTGCTAGTGTGTGAGAAAATATCATCCTAAATGGAAAAAAAACATCATCTTTTCATCTACTTTTTTTTAAATCTCTACTTGTCATCACTCTGCCATAAATGTGCTTGTTGCTGTGTAGAAAAATATGCAGCATTGGCCTATTACTTCGTTTTGCTTATGTGTTTCTTCTTTGCAGCTTTTATTGTGATATGTGAGGAGAAATTCATAGAATTAAGGCCATTGCTGCTTTTGAAAGTAAGTTAACTTCATGTTTTTTTAATGCTGCACAAAAGAAAACGCACAATCTTTGACTAACTTTTTGGCTCCTTCTGGATGTCACAGTGTTGTCCTTAAATGCCCAGTGCTAGTATAAACAAAAGAGTTTTGTGTTTTGTTTTTTTTTGCTTTTTTTAAATTTATTTGAAATTGGCTTTGGAAAGGATTCATGAACCTAAGGAGGATGACATTTCATACCTCAAAGAATTTTCACAGGACCTTTATATGTCACAACAGCCAACTTCCACAGACACTAAGCATATGACCTGTTTGCCCCACATAACCACATTATATTAAGACAGGAACTAACTCATATAGCCCATACCCATGTTTTATGATATGGGATAACAGAACTGCTGTATCTTCAGTGTTCTCAGCATGGATGCTATGAGCTCAAAATAATGCAGACAATAAAACCTCTAACTCAGGCCACAAATTCCCATTGCCATTACGCACTGTACATCATATTGTCTGTTTAATATAAGCCCTAAATGGAATTAAATTATATAAGTATGAATGTTAACCACATAGTAGATATCAGGGAGCTTTGTATAGGGATTGTTTGATTTTAGCCAAAAGAAACACCAATAAAAAGTTTTAACTTATTCTGTCACTAAACTAAAGTGAATGTAAAACATATCAGTTTTCTACACAGGTCAAAATGTCTTGTTGTCCTAATTCTGCTCCTCTCTAACTCGCTAGAAATGTATTACACATAAAAACGTTTGGGAATACTTTGGGAAATAAATAATCGAGCACCTTATGATATCTTGTTTGCTCCACTCTAAGCCTCTGACTTCTTCTGTGTCGTTCAAACCAGGAGAAATACCTCTCTCAGGCTCTGATATATGTGTACCAGCTCTGCTGGGGATGGAGTACCCTGACCCCATGGGATCTGGTCTTAGTGTACCTGTGCTGGGATGTCAGACTGACCTTGTCTCTGGGATTACGATACCTTTGGCAGGGACCATGGAGGACCCCGATGGAAAAGGTAGTGTGAAAATCAAGCTTCCCCTGACCAAGTTTATCAACTCCACTTTTATGTTTTATTAAACAATACAGAATAAAACAAGTTGTATCCTGTTCTGTGTCTATGCTGTTTCACTTCACAGGCCTAGTGGCAATCCGTTATGGATCTCAGACGGTTGACCCAGTGACAGGGCTGTTGGCCCCAGTGGTTGGAGCCAGGCTGGATGTGTCCAGAAAAAACGTTCTGCCTGTTACAGCCTCCTACTGGCTAATGGTGGCGGTTCAAACTGACAGTGGACAGGTGGGGAAGTGATTTAGAGAGATATTTCCATAAATGCTCTCACTCAAGGTATCTTTAATGTGACCACGGAAAATGAAAGTGATTCGACTCTCTACCAGTTTTTTTTGTATTTTAAAGCCTAATGAATTCCACTGGAGGGAATTTTGTGAACTTGATGAAAGCTATTCCATTTTATATGTGTTTAACCTTCAGTTTTTCATTTTGCAGCTCACTGAATTTAGTGAGATGGAATTTGGTTAATCTGGTTAACCTCCTTTTGTTGTTGCCATTGTATACCAGGTAGAGGCACTCCAGAGAGAGGTATGTGTGCGAAACACTTACTGGCAGAATCAGAGGCAGCTGGAAGAAGATATTCTCTCTGATCTGGACTCAGCTCTTTTCCATTCTCTCCTTAGAATCACAGAAGTTAACTCTTCTCAGGTCAGCAGGGAGAGTTTACTGTTTTGGTTGTAAATATCTTACATAGCATAGCCCCTGAGTGTAGGAGGAGATTTCAAAGGAGTTGAGGCTTTTGAGCATGTGGAAATGAGTAAGCGGATATGTAAATGTGGGGGAAAAAAGCATTTGAAAATAATCCAAGGGAGGCTTTTAATATCCTGCCATGCACTGCAAGTAATAAAGTTGGTGGTTAGGTTTTTTTGTAAACAACTAAGAGTTCATGCAAACTGCAAAGTCAGAGTATAACTGTGTATGGGTGTGTGTTTCCCATACCTTTGTTCCTTGAATCGAGTATTTGTGTGTGGATGTGTTTCCACATTTCGTGTTCCAAGTGTAAGTGTGTACTCAACAGCAGGTCCAGTGGTCCGGGGGACAGCTGAGGGAAGCTGCCGTGGAGCTGCAGGATTCATCGCAGACCGAGGCCCAGAGGAGGGCAGCTCAGCACTCTCACTTGGCTCTGATCCTGCCTCCACATGTATTCCATATACTCACATTGGGTAAATTGCCCGGCAAGCTGGCAGAATGAAGAGCATGAAGGAAATTATAGTCCTAGTTATGACCTGCACTGTGATTATATTCATTACTATCCAAAAGAGAGACGCTTTATGCTAGCTTCTCATATCGCACCCTTCAGTTTTATAATAATCAGCATAATTTCAATGCTCAATATTGTATTAGGGCTGGCAGCATGTCTTTGTGCATCTCCGTCTATGTGTATAGGTGATGAGGAGGAGTGGGATCAGCAGAGTGTTTGGTACTCAGAGCTCTTGTCCGGCCTTGATAAGGCGGATGTCTGCATGGAGCAGCTGCAACAAGACCAAGAGAAATGGACAACACAGGGAGGAGACTGGGCTAAAGCCCTGCATGCTATGGTCAGAATAATTGCTTTGTGGTTTATTATTGGCCCTGTAGCTTAATTTTTAATAGACACAGTTATGTCAGGTGTTTGTTTCCCTCGCAGAACACGTATTCCAGATGTATATGACTCGTGATACAATAGGGATCTTTGGAAAGTCTAGTATTTGAACTTTGATGTCAGCTCTGTGCTGAGATGCAGACTATAACATTGTTGCCAAAATGTAAACAAGATTTTATGCTTTTTTTGCACTAGCCTGTGTTTGTTTGTCCTCCAGGACAGGGAGCTGAGACAGAAAGAGTTGTGGGAGCAGTGTTGTTCCAGACAGACAGAGCTGGAGGCTGCTCTTATTGCGCTGCACTTTGTCAGACACCTTTCGCAGCTCTGCGCCGACACTGCCCAGGTCAAACCACGAACAAACACACTCAATAAATGACACTGAGTATAAATAAATATATGACACAGGGGAGAAGATGGATATTTTTTGTTTGTCTGTCATCATCAACCGTGTTGCCATCAGGTTTGTTTAAAGGCTTAGCTGAACAGTCAAAGCAAATGGTGCTTAATTACATAATTACTATAGAGGGCTATCAAAATATTTGTTTTGGTTATCTCTGTTTGTCCCAGTTTTATTTTGAGCAATTTTTCTCTTCTTGATTGTCCAGGCATTACTGTGTGGGAACTTTTGGTACAAGGAATATGGTCTGGCCCAGTCCTGTGGGCAGAGACCGACTGTGAAGGTCATGGGTTTGCTTCAACAGAAGGCTCTGCCTCTGCTAGAGAGACTGAACCAGCTCCTAGAGGACAAACAGGCTGCCATAATCTCCCCCAACATCTGCAATCAGCACATCTCAGGTACTGCATCAATACCAGACAATTTTCCAGACATTCCGGTCTTGTGGTCAAAGGATGAGACTGGTGTTATTCTATATTTTTCTGGTTGTCAATGAATCCCATGAAAAGACTGAAACCAAGCCCCCTAATTTCTTCAAAAGACTTAAATTTGACTCAAAATAAACTACAGATCACGCGTTCTTTGTAATGAAGGGACATGTCACCCAGTGCAACACTGAGGCATATTTGTGTTTTTTCAAGAGTTTATGAAAAACATTGGAGCTCTTTGGCACAGAAAAATTAACTACACTATATCAGGCTTTGACCGAACAATTTATACTTGTTAGTAGGATCAATTTGTTGTTGGTTTTGGCCTTTTCATATGATTAGTTGACATTAATTAGAATATAGAATATTGTCAGGCTTGTTCGTTAAGTTTGGTTTTGTTTGTCAACAAAGCGGGCATATGGGTTGGAGATAGGCTCTAGAGTCTGGACAGTCTCTGTGCCTGTGGTGAAAGGTATACGCTTTTTAAATCGCTCAAGCTTTGTGATAACATGTTTGTATTGTGGAATAAGTGTGTGTATACAGACTGCCTTGAAATGTTGTGAAGTAGGTTGATTGTCAAAATGCAGCAGGATAAAGCAGTACGAAGTACACATCCACCTTGCTGATGTGTCCTGGAGTAAAAAAATGTAATTCGTTATAATTGCAGGGTGTTTTTCTGTTTCTCTACGTTGCATTTCTTTAATGTCTCTGGAGATTAGCGATGGAAGAGAAGGAGGTACCGTGACCCTGGGGGTCAAAACACAGCAACATTTCACAAAACACAATTTTTCATAAAAGAAGAAATTTCACAAAAGACAACATATCACAAAACACAACATGTCGTGTTTTTTGAAATGTTGTGTTTCATGACATGTTGTGTTCTGTGAAATGTTATTGTGTTCTGACCCCCAGGGCCACCGTAGGTAAGAAATCAGTGAAATATGACATGATTATAAAATTCTGACAAGTGTTTAAAATAATGTTGCTTATGCCAAAACATAGATGTATAAATAAAAGTATATGGCAGGTACAGAAACCACTAGGATAAGTTATAAAATGAGAAAACATAAATGGTTCGTGTGTCTGTCAAAACTAGCCCTCTGAAGTAAAGTTCATTACCTCAAAATAATGTGTCTTGGGTCTTTAGAGAACTAACTTTACAAAACAAAGCCTAATAGCAGCTTAAGGAGATACTTTGACGTTTTTCAAATGAATCGGCTTGATCTCTGGCTTGTGATGTTCACAAGGTTTCTAGCAATTTGTTTTTCTAAAGGGATCCCTGCCCAGTCTTTAAGGGAGCCTGTCAATTTAGCTCAGTTCCAGGACACTAGTCTGCAGGACAGCTCAGCACCAACACTACACACAAAGACACATCGCATCCATACATACACACAGAGGGAATTTAAGTGCTCATAATTCTAGCTGTACAGCAACACATACCTCTAAAGAAATAACTTTGGAAAATATGGTTTTTCTCTTTCTTGCTGAGAGTTAAATGAGAAAATAGATACCACTCTAGCTGTCCATGATATACGAAGCTACGGCTTGTTGGCTTAACACAAAGAGTGGAAACAGTGGAAATAAGCTAGCCTCTGTCCAAAGGTAGAAAAATCCACTGAAAACAGAACATCTAAAGCTCTGCAACTTGTTGTTTTCTATCTATGGAGTAAATGAAAGAGATACAACGAGTTAATCTGTGAGCTCTAGAGTCTTTGTGTGAAGATAAAATAAGCGGCTGATGGCTGTAGCTTCATACCAAATAGACAGATTTGAGGGTAGATTTCCTTATTAAACTCTAAGCAAGAAGATGAATAAAAATATTTCCCAAAATGTCAAACTATTCCCTGAATGACAATGAGTCATTTTTATCTTGATTTCCTAACAGAGAGCCAGCCAATGAAAGAGTCTGCTCAGACTACACAAATCTCTATCCCCAGAATTCCAGGTAACATCGTGATGTAAAATAACACATAGTTAGAGTGTGTGACATTTGGTGACTTTATCCAACCATGTTGCTTTTATTCCTCAGAAGAGGAGTGGACCAAGCTGCTGGAGCTCTCTCCTCTGTTCCAGCTGCTGAAGGTGGTGGAGCTACAGCTGAAGGGCTGGGTCTGTGGGGCTGGGCTTCCTATAGGAGAGCCCACTGGTAGGTCAGATGCAGCTGCAGTTGCCTAGTTTTGGCTGGACCCCAACAGCGGAGCCAGTTGTAAAAACACAAATGTCCGTGACTGACTGGGTGAGTGAGTGAGTGTTGGAGTTTCCCCATTGGCCGTTGCTCTTTTCGAAATGAATTGGTGCGAACAGTTTCTATTTTAGTTCACTGGGGGGGGGGTCAACTTTTTTGGGCTCTCCGTAGAAGAGAGGCGCCAGTATTGCCCCGGGAGCGTGAGGTCTGGCTCTCTAGTCCCATTCAGTTGACCGCACGCCAGCTGACACAGATATGAATGAGCTCTTAACTTTCTATCTGAGTGATCATTTTACAGGTAATTATAGCTGAAATCACTGCAAAGCCGTTGTCTTTAACTTATGTGTATGGTAACTTTGTCAGACGATGTCACAGTTATAAAACCATGATTTTAGCAGTGCAGAGCAGCAGCTTGGAAATGGCTTGGAGGTGACTGCTGGTTAACATTTAGTTAATATATCATAAATGTTCCATTGTCTGGCAACAGAAACAGAAAAACATGTCAATAAGAACAAGTGTAGGAAATGGCTGTATTAAAATTATGTATATTTGAGCACAGACAGTAGGAGAGAAGCAAACAGATAAAGGGTGCTCCAACCGTATAGTAGGTCTCAACCTAGGCTTGTTAACTGAGAAGTGGGCCTACACGCACCAACTGTATGCAGAAATTCACACCCTGTATATACACATATGTAGGTACACAAACACATACGACATATGTAGCCTGCATGATCCTGAAGGGGGCATGAATCGTTTGAGGGTAGCTTGGAATGCACCACATTTTAGGGATGTCTGAAAGTGGTGTTCTGCTCCGAAACAAAAGATGTAGCAAAAAATAGATCCTGGTGTGACTATGAACAACAGCTTTCTTTCACTGTTTAGCAGTTTACCAGTTTAGCAGTGTGACTCTAGTGATGGCTATTTCGGTCTGTCTCTGAAATATCATAACAAATATTGGATGGATTGCCATGCAGTTTTGTACAGGTATTCCTGGTGAGCCCCTGACTTTTATTCTAGTGCCACCACAAGTTTGACATTAGTGGTTTTAAGTGAAATGTCTTGAAAAAATTTGGATGGATTTTTAATTGTGTGTCCCTGTTGCTGATGCAAAAAAAAGCTAAAGTTAGCCTGTTTTGGACAACCTAACATTCTGTGGATCAAAAAGCAGCAGATTCTACAAGAATCACGCGGGTTTTTCCATTCAAAATGGCAATTTTTGCTAAAAGGTGATGAGGTTGTAGATATGACAGTACAGTAAGTAATGTAGTGCAGTTCCTGGCAATTTTTGTGCACTTTGTTTTGTCCAGACAGAGGCAAGAGTTTTGTAGATGTCCTTGATGCTCAGTGGGACTGTGAGGGAGAGCTGATCCCTTTGGACCTGTCAGTCCTTAACCCCAGGGAGTTCCTGGTCTACCAGCACGGATTATTCCTGATGCACACATTGCATAATCTAAAACTGGTTGGTCCCAAAGTTTCACTCTTACTTCTAACCTTGTTGCCGACTCATTTTTTATTGCTGTTACTGTTTAATTTTGAGGCTTTGAGTGGCTGGGCACCAAGCTGTTTTAAATTTTAATTTCTTATGAGCCTCTGTGTAGGCTGAAGTAATCAGTAAGGAAAACTTTTAACTACCACTGTATCCCAAAAGTCCAAAGGGGACTTGGCCTTTGGGGTGAGAACTCTGGGGCTTCAAATAGACCTTCCTGAAGAATTCAGGCTGATATTATTCCTTAATCTTATCTGGAAATAAATACTTTTACCTTCATTCTTTTTGTTGTGTTTTCTTGATGGGTTTATTTATTTATTCTTCTTTGTTATTTTAGTGTCTAGATATATTTGCCTGCATATATTATTTTTTTCATTCATACTCTGAGCTGAGGTTCATTTGGCATATTTTAATAAAAAAAGGCTTTGACTGTTGTTTTCTTTTCCAACAGACTCCAGCCATTTCACTTCAGATAGCCGCTTGTCTCCCAAACAACAACTACTTCAACAATGCCTTCAGAAATTCCTTCTTTTATCAGGTAAACTTAGGGCTCTTATCCACAACCTCACTGGAGAATGTTAGTACCTGTAGCTTAACTGGTTCACTCAGCTGGTTTGACTTTATTGAGAGGTACTATTAGAGATGGTCAATACGATCATCGTCTGTCAAACACCATTAACATCAGAAAAGTACTGAGCTTTTAAAAGTTGTACAAACTGTATCATCAGCTTATAAAATACAAGGCAAAGCTTTAGATTAAACTAGTCAACAGCATGTAAAATTGTTAAAATTAGCTCCACCGGGACCAGATGCAACATTAAAATGCTGCTTACATGTTAATTCATCAGTAATGATAATTTAACATTATAAAATGTAATAAGATAAATATGATGGATATGTTTATTATAGTTACATTCTGCTTTATAATAAGGACCTTTACATTTTATACTGTAGGTACATTTTGCTGTTAGTACTTCTTTACTGTTACCTAAGTAAAATTTTGAGTGCGGGACTTTTAGTGGTAATGGAGTGTTTTTTAATTTGTTGTTTTGCTACTGTTACGTATCCGAATACCTCTTCCACCACTGAATACTGCCACGATCATTTTATAAAGCGAATTTCTGTGACAATGATTACATGAGAGATGATGAAGACTTAAAAAACAAAAAACAAAAAATAAAATCAAAAATACTGCAGAGAAAGTGAGGGGAAAGTTGTTAGAGGATATGAATATGAGGGAATAGTAGTAAATGCAGCAGACAGTGGGAAATGGTGAAATAAATCAGAACCATCTGCCCTCTGACCAAACTTTCTTAGTACCTGAGTATCAAAGCAAAACAGCTCAGACAACACCACAACAGCAGCTTACTGTGTGCATCGGCTGTTTAAATCTTTTGGGAGCCCTGACTAATGCTGAAGGGGCAATTCAGTGAATAGCCTCAACAGTGAAAGGCTTTATCAAACATCCGCTCCAGCCCTGCTGATCTCTGGACAGACAAGATTCCTTCTCTGCTCAGCCCCCTCTGTTCAGAGGGGAGAGAGGTCGGAATAAAAGACCGCTAAAATCAGTACATAACCAGCATTTCCACAACCTTCAGGTTTCCTGCATTAGCTCAGGGTTATAAAGCTTGTCTCTGGGTAGGTTTTGCTGTTTCACATTCTGTTGAAGTGCAGATCCAAAACATCCTAAGTGAAGGAGGAAACTAGCTGCAGACCCTGGGCAACCATTTCATGCCATGGCCAGGCAAACACGGGTTTACATATAATGCAATGTGATGCCATGCATGTTTTATTAATGCATGTACACATGTATATGCATGTATATATTTTGTACATCTGCAACGCGATACCCAGAATAACTGAGATGCATGTGAATGACTGCTCTGTTGACAGGAGGCAGAGGAGACGCTCTTTGTTCGTCGTCAGAGGCTCCACTCAGTTGGAGGCTTCTCTATGATGCTACTCCACTGTCTGTCCCATGTCAAAATTAAAGACATGAGCTCTGACTCCAGTGCTGCCTTCCAGAGGCTTTTCTTCAAGGTATAGACAAGCACTCAAAGTACGGATGATTCATTAGCGGTTTCGATAAATACTGAAGAGAGAGTACATTTTGATTTCAAATTTAGCTTCAAATAACACTTTGAAATTTCCGAAGTTTTTTTTATGGGTTCACCATTGGTTGCATGACTTTTATCAGTATGAAAAGAATTCAAATGTTGCTGTTGCTGTCTAATTTTATACCACAGGTACTGCAGGCATGCCTGGGCGAGCTGTTTCAGGCCAGACTGGGCATGCCCCCCTCTGGAGGGGAAGCCAATTTGTGCATGTGGTTTCAAGATCAAGAGGCCCATTCAGGAGACTTATACAGGAATCTGTCTGACTCTCATGCTGCCGCCTTGCTTTACAGGCTTCACAAACCAAGCAGAGGACTGTTGTCTGAAGACGTAAGAACGGAATATTTCCACTAACTATGATCATTTACTGTAGCATTGTTCACATGTTAGCTGTTATATCTTCTTTCAGATTTCTTAGATAGAAGCAGGATTGTTCGTTATTTTATTTGTCTGTCAGTATCGTACAAGAGTTGAAGGACAAAATTTGTTGGAGTAATCAGAGCATTGCATGCACCTTGTATGTTTCTTGTTGCGTGTCTGTTTGTGATTATGGGAGCAGGAAGTTGAAGAACTTCAGAGGAAGCACAGAAAAATGTCTCTGTTCTCCCATCTTGAACGAGTTATGAGAGAGAAGAGCTCTGCTGCAACAGAGGAAGGCGAAGACCAGGTTAGGTAAACATCTGTAGAGACTGCCATCTCTGACAAAATCCTATGCTTTCATATTATATTCTCTGCTCGGGGGGAGTCATGCAAATGGAGGTGTTTACCAGAAAGGCAATGATAGCTTGACAATGCACAGACCACTATGAGATTATGAAAGGAAATATACAGATCTTATTGGATAGGTTCACTAAATCCTTAAAATTATAGACCCTCCAGGTAAATGATTACATGATACGGTACGAGGAATACTATACTTACTCACTGTTATATTTTTCATTGTTTTGGATTTCAGTGAGAAACCATTATTTTAACCATACATCTACCCCTAAACCTATTTACCATCAACTTCAAAACGTATTTTCCAAGCCGAAAAATGTTCTAGTTTTAACATTATGTTTAGTGTTCTGCTCAGCCCAACATTTTAAAAGCCTAGTTTTTTTTTTTTTTTTAACACATACATCTTTACATCCTATGTCAGGTAATTTTCTTTCATTTAAATAGGATATAAGTAAATGTCACTGTGAGACAAAAATACCAATTAACAGTAATTTTAGATCATTTTAGGTCATGTGTCCACAACATCTGTGGCTTTTGTGTCTAGTCAATGAAAAGTATGGTATCCCCTTCAGTTTGCTTCCCTCATTATAGTTATCGGCATACTGACTGCCAGAAAGAAGAGACACTGCTGGTAAAGTAAACTCAGTTGTTCGTTTAATGCGTGAACTGTTCCTATAATGGTTTTGTGGAGCATTACTATACATCCCAACTTTTTAATTAAGTTTCTTGCCTTTATTTTCCTCATTAGTGAACTTTATTTCTTACATTTCTTTAGATGTTGTAATAATTGATCACAGAAAACGTTATGTTGTACTGTTTATTTTTTGCAACAAAACAATTATTCCATTGTCAAGTCGGAAACTGATTTTTCCTTATACAAATCATATGTGTTTTTGGCCTTTAACAACACAAGCATTATAATGGCAACCATGGGGTCTTTTTGTTGGTGAATGATTAAGAGAGGTACACAGCTGAACATGTGTACAATATGTGAGTGCATTCCCATACAGACATCTGTTTCTTTTTAATGGTCCTATGTGTGGAGGAGGGGGAATCCATCGTAACAAAAGCTTTACTGATTTTCCAGCACTTTTGATGGCAAAAACTTCAATGTTGTTATCATTTCATCTGAGTGGCTTTGAGGGCGATGAAAATGATGATCAAAATTATTCCACAGACAAGCCCGATGACATTTAGGATCTTGGCTGTCCTTGATGCGTCCTCAGCTTTAGCTGATTCTCCAACGGCATTAGCATGTTTTGCCTTCAGAAAACAATGATCAAAATTAGTTTTCAAATTCAGATAAACTTTTACAATGTTTTAAAACACAAAAAATTGATGATATAGTTTTTGATTTAGGGCATCTCTTTGAATAAAGGGGATAAAACAGCAAAAGATGATTAAAAAACAGTTTGATATTCAGGAAAAGTTACCTACCCTGCAGGAGCAGACGATGGCAGCAATCCCTAGAGGCAGACAACAGCATAAAGTGTTGAAGATGGACCATCCTAGGTAGGATGGAGTGACAGAACGGATCTGGCCTCCTTCCATAGTGGCTCTCTGTCTCACTTTAAATAGATGGGAGTTATGCCTTGTTGGCCAATGTCTGGATTCAATGGCTGATGGGGGTTGCGACCCTCGAGTCTATATCCTTCATGGGTGTGGTTTAAGGGGTAGTGCAGAGGGAAAAGACACCATACCCACATTGAAAGAAAATAAGGCTTTTTTTGGGGCGTTTCTTTTGATTTCGGCTTTATGGGGTGGAGTAGATATACAGAGGGAAGTCTTCAAGATGGAGCTAGAAACCCTCTCAAATGACTAATTTACAGTTTAGAAGAAGCCTCATGGTTGCTTGCCTTCTGCATTTTACACTTAGTTGTTGCACTGCAGCATGGTTACTACAGTCTTTCTGCTTGGATCATTTTGATGCATAACAACAGTTTTATTCAGTAGATACACTTTAGTTAGTCAGTTAGTTAATAATGTTATATATTGTGTCATGCACATACAAGTGTCCAGCCAACATGGACTCGTAAGACACCAAAAATACTGCTGCACATTTGTCGGGTAAGAAGACTTCTTACATGTAAAAAAGGACATTTGACTAAAAAGTGTAGCCCTAAAATTTCAAACATGAAATGGACTTCATCTTCAATCTCACCTAAATCACATTACAAAAAAGCTCTTTTTTAAATCATAGAAAAGATAATGGTGATGTACCAGAACGTAACTGTGCAAAAAAGAGATTTTTAGCTTTTCTTTCACATAGGGCTGTATGCTGTAGTTGATTTTCCTGAGTCAGTATGTTTGTAATTTGTACCAAACATCGAAAGGCCATCTTTGTTCCCTGTACATAAGGAACAGTTTGAGTCGAGCATCATGAGTATTACACTGATTAAAGATAACTGCACTTCAAAAAGAGATTTTTAGCTTTTCTTTCACATAGGGCTGTATGTGGTAGTTGTTTTTCCTGAGTCAGTATGTTTGTAATTTTTACCAAACATCAACAGGCCATCGTTGTTCCTTGTACATAAGGAACAGTTTGAGTCGAGCATAATGAGTATTACACTGATTAAAGATAACTGCACTTATACTGCCCGTATTTCACTGTATTAGTCTCGACCTTCAGACATAACAACTTTTTCATGCTCTGAGAGCAAGATCATCATCTAATCATCAACATGCATTCCAGAGAGTTACGGGAGTGCATTTTAATCGTAAGCGCGTAATTATGTCGTTCATTGAGTTGGATTTGTCAACAATAATTATGCCACTTGTTTACTCCTGGTAAACACATGTCAGATCAAAAGAAAAATAACTGTTGAAGTGATTATCCTTAGAAGAAAAAGAAAATAAGAAAAGTGCATCGGGGACCAACATTTTCCAAAAATATATGATGGACTTACCGTAATTTTGTTTTGGTGTTCCACATTTCATTAAACCCACATACTGTAGGCTAATAAAGACAGCTGAAAGGACACTGTGTCAAGAATGTGTAATATTTGTGTCATATTTACTTTACTGGTATAAAAACTTTTAAAACAGCATAACCTAACTAGAGGGAATTTTTTTTTAACTTGCAGTGCCGTTTTGAATTGGGGTTCATCTTTTGAGATAACCTCAGAAGAAGGACTGGAACAATGAGCAGATTTAGTGTGGAAAGGCAGATAAAGAGGAGAGCATTTAATCAATGGCAGCATTGTGCTGCCAGTATCTGTCATCCTCTGAGACACGACACTACGGCATCTACAGCAGTTGGAATCTGGCCACAGAAAATCCCCTGCCTGCAAGCCGTCACCGAAATAACTCCTACATTCTGTCCTGCTTCAATCCATACAAAATGCAGTGTCGCAGAGTTCATTATTTACATTTTTTTTCATTATTTATACGATGAAGTCTGATAATTATTCTGAAAGACAATGCATAAACAGCAGCAATACATTGCATTCTACAGGCAAGCTTTGTTTTGAAAGCAATTATATATTTCTCTTCACATCTACAGGTTGCATTTTTTCTGCATGTGTCTGATTTGATGTTTGAGTTCTAATCATACTCCTCATCATTGTTAAGAACTTCCATTCTATCTGAGTGTTTGGCTGTGATCCCTCTTAACATTTGAGGTCCTGGTTGTGGAAAACTTTCCAGCCTGCTATTTAAAGACTTTGAAAGCCTGTCACTGTGGAATGTGTCGGATGTAAGCACAGTAGTCTTCCAATTAATCTGGAAACAAATATTCAAACTGATGGTTTAATTAATGTTACTACATCTTATTATTTCAACAACAAGATCAAACTGGATGGCTAGTGAGAATGCTCCGTGTTGTGTCCCCGGAATGTTGTTATCCTTTTTTTGCTTTGTGCGAGCGAGGATACACAGCCTCACTGTCTGTGTTGTTGACTGGGAAGTGGCTGCGGCTCTGGAGGGATGATGTCAATGCTCCCATTCCTTTTTGCAACACTCCATGAAGCCCAATTGTGCAAAGTGATGTTGCCCCATTTTATTTCACCGCTGTGTCTCTGTGAGAGCTTGCATCTTAACACTAGAAATAACTTGGTACAATGTCTGTCCTTATGCAACAGCCGAACACATTGCTGTATCTGGAAGTTATATCCATGTATATTATCCGAATGACAGCAAGACTATTTTAGTCGTTTGAATCATGTTATATGTAGTAAATATCCCAGACAAATACTTTGAGTTTATGATGTAAAAGAAAAAGGTTAAAAAGACAAATTGTAATTTTGTAGCAAACATAAATATTCACATAGATTAGTGTAATTTAAAGATGAAAAGAAAACATCTTATTGTTACATATTACCATCATTACTTACCTGATGTTACCTGTTAATTCTCCGAAATAGCATGCATAGCATGTACTTGGCATTAGGGCCAAATATTCACTTAAGTTTTGAAACATCATGACAATTATTATTAGGCATGACGTATTTGTCATGCCTATGCCACACCTTGGAAACCTTTCAAATTTGGGTGACATTTGATTAGAAGACCATAACCTAACCTGTTACAACTATACTGCACCCGAATGTGGAAGTATGTCTCAGCCCATACCTAATCAATTCAATTCAATTTTATTTATACAGCGCCAAATCATACAGCGCCAAAAACATTCATTATCTTAAGGCACTTTACAGAGTAAGGTCAAGACCTTGCAATATTATAGAGAGAATCCCTTGTGCAAGCACTTTGCGACAGTGGAGAGGAAAAACTCCCTTTTAACAGGAAGAAAGCTGTGACAGAACTGTACTCAGGGTGGGCGGCCGTCTGCCTCAACTGGTACCCCAACAACAATGACATTTTTTGTCTTGTTGACACCAGCAATTTCTGACAAATGCCACTGGCTGGAGGGTGAAATTACCACTTTTATGTACAAGAATGCCTTTGCCCATGAGTCTTAGTCTTAAGGCAGATCCTGTAGTTCTAGTATTTTCAAAGTTCTACTGATTACTACATATGTAATATAAATAATGTCTATCTACTCATGTGCCTGTGTCAGAATGGTTTTCTTACTGCTCATATTGCACAAATTAACAAATAAACTTAGCTTTTAAAACAGTTTGAATTGATAAAATCTATTTCATGTTTGTCAAATAGACCCCTCCTTTATTGCTTTAATTTTACTTGAATTTTGCTATTAATAATTCATTCAATAAAGGTGCAGAATGAAGAGTTACCATAGGAAGTTACTGCACCTGTTTTTTAACACTAAAAGGGTGGACTCAATGAAAAAATAAGCAAAGAATTGAATATCCATTCACAGAATCCGTGTTGCACTGTTAAGCTGATGAGGCTTATCAAAGCCTGTGCTTTCTTCTTCCTCTTTTCATTTTGTGGCTATGTAAAAGTCATAGTTAACCAACTGTATAAATTAACATTTTTTAGATTGATAATTCACCTCTTTCTCCTTCCTTAAGTTATGGCAACATTGAATGTACATGTATTATATAATGAGAATCAGCTGTTTTTTGTGTTTGCATAGCTGTGTCTTTTTTGTGTCTTTAACCACAGGGAGGCAGTGCTGGTCTATTGCTGGGAAAAAGTAAGGAGGTAGTTCAAGGTGTAGGGTGCGCTTCTATCTAAAGTCACACCAAAAGCATGTTCTTTGAAGTGATGAGGAGATCTACATATTGATTCATAAAAAAAATTAATTCGAAAGCTGTGTGGTTTTGGATTGAGGCAAAGATATGAACATCCAAAATCCAGTGTGAGCAGTGCTGCCTTCAAGTGCTTTAATTCTGCAGACACAGAAAGACAGGCGTAGACTTCTGTGACACGATGCACCTAGGCATCGTGTTGATAGCACTACATGATGTTTAGGAAACAGGTAGCAGTGAGCAGTTAGAATAAATGACAATGAGAAGTGGATACAGATGCTGAAGATATTTCTTATAACAGGTTTTTAATTAAAATACCAGTTTCATTCGTTAGTCTCTGTTCTGCATGTGCAAACCCTGAGTAGGTAAGAAGCAAGTCCACTGACTTCAGCTATTTTTCCATTATCGTCTTCTACGGAGCACTTCCACATAACTGCAGCTGTGTGCACAATCACCTTTGGTTCAGGAGCTTACGAGCGGTCCTGAAGGCATCGCGTCACTATGGTAACTCAACGCTGATACTTCTTAGCTAACTCCTGGTTAGCTAACATTGAATAGAGCCACCTAGCTTATTAAATCAAAAAAGCAGGCTTGGAAGGGCAAAAGCATGACGGAGAAACTTGAAGACTTGGAGAGTTTTTTGAAGAATGTTGACAAAATAAGTGAGTAATATAACTGTGAACCTTGTTGGTAAGCTAGCGTTGGTCGAACAGGCAGATGAAGGATCGACTGTGTTACCTGCCACATAAGTTAACGCTAAATTATTAACATTAGTGACATTATTAACTTTATAGTCAGGTCACATCTGTCAGGTATGTCAGTTATCAACTCACTCAAATTATTACTGTTGTTAAGAAAGTCCGTTGTTTTTCTTTAATAAAGCGAATGGCCAATACATACATTGTAAATTTACCTTCTAACCATACAGTTGGGGAAGAGCTATTTTGATGTTTATGATGTCCATTTTCATGAAATTGCTGGAAATTACTACCATTAATTGGATATGGTAGTTTGTACATTGTAACATAAAGTATAAACTATATGCAAATAGGTTACAATATACAAAATATGTATGAAGAGCTGCAATGATTAGTCAGTGAATCGAACAGAAAATGAATCAACAACTATTTTGATAGTTGATTAATCGCTTTAGTCATTTTTCAAGCCAAAATATTTTCTTGTTCCACCTTATTAAATGTGGAATTCTTTTCTTTATCATACATGATATAAACTGAATACATTTGGGTTTTGGACTAACGGTTTAACAAAAAAAAGACATTTAAAGACATCACCTTGGAATGTGGTAAATTATGAAATACATTTTTTCGCTATTTTTTGACGTCCTCTAGACTAAACAATTAATCGATTAATCAAGAAAATAACTGACAGATTAATCGATAATGAAAATAGTTGTTAGTTACAGCCCTATATGAAACTTTAACCAGGTCACAATAAACAAAGTTGGTACAAAAAGCATATAGAATGAACATTTTACAACAGATGTGATTATATATGTGTATCATAGATATTGAACTTGGGTTGAAGGCTCTAACAGTAAAATAAATCACTAATTCTTTTCAGGTGAGCTAGTGATGGATCTAAAGTCTTCTGATGTCGAAGTCCAGCAAAAAGCGATGGAAGAAGCTGACTGCTACATTGCTGCCTTGGATGAACCCTGCAGGACAAAAGTCAGCAAGAGTACAATCAACACGAATCCATCACTTCAGCCTTGCTTTGTAAGACATGCACACAAAGTCAACCTCAAACAGTTGCATGCCTGTTGTTGCTCTCTGTCTCAGTCTTTCTCACTCTGTCTGTACCTCTTTCTTTCTGTTTGTCTGTCTGTTTCTTTTTCTGTCTCTTGCTGTCTCTGTCCCTCAAGCACATACTGTATAAAGAAACAACTTCCTCTGTTTTCTACTTTGTCCCTGCTTGTCCTGTAAGAAGGACATGGTACAGTAAGTAATGATTAGGAAGGTACTTTTTTCTTAACATTTTTCTAATTGTTTTTTTTCCCCCTTTCTACAGAGTCCACAGAATTCCAGAAGTCCAGGTGAGCAACAATAATAGTCAAAAACTGGCCTGGAAAGTGGCCTGCCTGAAAAAACATACCTGTAAAAAAATGGACTGTGTTTCACTTGGGGTTTGAGCAGCCGGTGTGAATATCAACAACCTTGACTATGAGGCACCATGTCCTGGCTTACGTCAGTCAGCCTTTTTTAACAATCCATTCGTATAACTTGTTGCGGATTCTGTTCAGGGCAAAGAGGTTTATTTTTAGTCTACCATTACTGTGCTACATAGGATTAGCGTAGGGATCCAATTTCTAATAACATGTGGGCCTATTTTCATGTTACCGTATTGAAGTTTACTGCGGACATGACATTGAAGTTTTGTAATCAACTGCGCCTGTTTGGCAGGTTGGTGACTCACCATGTGGTCTAGTAGGAAGAGAGATGCGGTGTAAGGTGCGTCCTTAACATTTACGTGCGGCCTGACCATGTTTTGCGCTATCTGCCACTGCCTGTCATTCTGTGCCATTTTTGTTAATTTATTTGGCAGTAGTTTGTTTGGAGTGTGAAGTGTACTTTTCACTTTCTTATCAAACTGCCAGTATGTCATGGTGAGGAGTGCACTGCTATGGATTAGATAGAGGATATGAATGATTGAAAATGAGTGGTATGTTTTTGTTGGTTCGTTTGTCTAGATGCCTCTTACAATGCTTAATGGATAGGAGACTTGTAGTATTTATTGTTCAGAACGCCAAGGTAAACCATCATAGAAATACTTATGTGGTCAAACACTGGACAATGTTGTAGAAGCCACGCAAGTAGGAACCAGCTCAAGGCTATTTTATAGTACATATATGTACTTAGAAGTTGCTGTGGTGATCTTAAAAGGTGGAGTTTACTTTTTTTTTTTTTTTAATTTTCTCGTATACACATCCTTTTTGACCCAGCACCTTGAATGTGGTATTCCATACAAAAGAAGTTTTCATCAAGTCAACACTTCTTTTAAATTCTTCCTGAAGTAAATCTCATCAATGACAGTAAAGCTGCAGATGTGCGAAGTTTTCTCAACTATGTGAGTGAAACCACTAATGTTAGAGTTAACACATCATACACATACTTCACAAAGTGAGGAAGAAAAAGTAATTCTGTGCCTGAGGCTGATGTGACAGTGAAATCGTTTTTAAATTACCTCCAATTGATATTTATTACATTGGATTTAGAGCAATAATAGTCTTTGGGATAACATTTTAGCATTAACAGTCATGCAGAAGGTACCCTGTGGGGCTGTCTATAGTCCCCAACGAATACTTTCAAAACCTAGCTTAAAAACTGCATTTGTAACCTTAATTTTGATTAGATTGGTAAATTCATGATTGGATTGCGCTCATTTAAAATGTGTGACAAAACTCTCACAAGGGAGAACTTAAAATTCAGACGAATGTGAAATATTGCCTAATGACAAATTTCTTTACAATTCCCTGCTTTTCTGTTCTAGGACTCATGCTTAAAATTCTTTTAAATGAAAAAACTTTTTTTTTTTTTTTACCAGAGACTTTCATCAAGATTATGGAGAGAGATGCTGAAGACAGGAGAGAAAAACGGATTGCTAAAGAGAAAAAGGCAACTGGTAAGTTATTTTCTGTTTCTTAAAGATGTTGTTGAAGGTGAATAGTTTGCTGTAATTTGTGCTGTGTTGGGCTCGCGACAAGTCCTTTTTAAATGTTTTACTGTTTGTGTCACTGCAGCGCTCAAAGACAAGGGGAATGAAGCTTATACTCAAGAAGACTATGAAACTGCTGTGAAGTATTACAGTGATGGTTTGACTGAACTACGGGACATGCAGCCATTGTACACCAACCGAGCACAAGTGAATATCTTCAACATATGTTTTTCATATTTTAAAAGTTTTACAATAAAATACAAATTGTTTTTGTGGGAAAAGTTTTTTTAATTAAATCTCATTAGTTGATCCCACTCTCTAGGATTTAAGGCAAAAGTGACAAATAATTCTTTGTTCCTTAGAAAAGAAGCTACTTCTGTGTGTGTGCTTATCACCACAATGCAATGAAGAAAATTTTGGTTTCACAAAATTTAAAGGCAGCCTGAGGGTTGCCATCTATAGATTGTAATTTCAATACGATTATGGGAACGAGCAGTAAAGTTAATTTTACAGTCAATAGGTTCCTTTCCAAAGACACAGCATCTTGAAAGTCTGCTCTGTGGTATGTTAATTACAAAAACAATGCAAATTGTCTCTTTATGCTCAGTTACCAGTTACTGTCCAATACTTAAATCTATTTAGGCGTACATCAAGCTGGGAAAGTTCAAGGAGGCCATCAATGACTGTGAATGGGCCCTTAAGGTAAGGCCTGGCTGAGAACCTGGGTCAGTCAGTTGCTGCCTCATTTGTCATAGTGTCATCTGAGGCATTGTTCTTTGTGAAACTGGGAGCTCAGATGAGATACAACATGTGTGGTAGGAAAATGGGTTGGACGGGTTAACAGTGGGCTATGCTTTGTCCTGTTCTGCACTCAAACAAACAGTATTAGGTGCAGGATACAGGTAATCAGCAGTGCGAAAATGTTCTTTCTTTTCAAAGGCATAAAAATGAATATTGTTTATGACTTACTTCTAATTTCAAATTTTGATATGCTCTATAAAGAAACAGTTCAATTGATTTTCTGTAATTATTTCACTATAACACATACCAAGCTTTCTACAGTGTAGTGCGTCTGTGAAATTCAGATTGAATATTTCTTTCTTACCGTGCCAGTGTAATCAATGCAGAAACATTAAATGACAATTATGAAGATGTGTTGCTCATGAAGTGTTTTAACTAATACACCCCCATTATAATTTTCTCTCTTTTAGTGTAATGAGAGGTGCATAAAGGCTTACGTACACATGGGCAGAGCATATCTGCAACTGAAGAAATATAATGAGGTGAGTATAATTATCTCTTATATCTAAAAACACCTGTTTTTTTACACATTGCTCTCATATACAGATAACTACACTTGGCTTCGCATCTAACTATAGCAGAGATATATCTACATTATGAAAGTTGTATTTCTGGAATAGACAATAGAGTTAATAAGAATTCTGAAGTAAGTATAAGCATGTTGGATATAAGCAGTCCTAGTCTCATTAAAATCTCAAATCTGTTTTTATAGGTATTTCAATGCATTCATTGGAAAATAGGCTTATATTTAAAATTATTTTATTTGGTAAAAATATTAAATTGATACAATTATTGCATAGTGTATCATAGTTTTCTATGTACCACACTGTTGTGCTGAGATACTGTAGGTTTTTGGAGTTGCGAGGATCATGTTGATTTCCATGGGTCTAGAAGAGAGCAGAAAAGCACATCATATAACCAGTGATAAAGCAAATTTTTCTCTTTTTCAGTCCAGACACTGCTTTGAAAAGATAGTGGAAATTGAACCTGGGAAGGAGAGGATGGTAAAAGGTAAAGAAAATAAGGTTTTTCAGGGGTTAGGTTAGAAAAACTTTGACGTATTTAAGTGGTTGTGTGAGAATTACCCTCATTGGCCATGCATTATATCACACCGTTTTAAGTTTTAGTATGCCTCAATGTTTTGTTTAATTTTTATTGGAATAAATTTTCCTTGTTATTCAGGGTTAGTCCACGTGTACATGGGTATTTATTAAAACAGGGTTTTTACTCCCTCTTTCTTAAAAAAAATCTCCATCTACATGAAAACACAAAAACATGATGTCAAGTGCTGTCAAGAGCATAACAAACCAACGGGCAGTGATATAGGCCTAACTGTAAAGCCATGTTGGCCAATCAGAATCCTGAAAACATGTTTTACTGGTTTCGTAGGCTAACAACACTGCCGTCCAAAGCCAAAAACTCTGTTTTTACCTGTCTACATGACAACACTAAAACTACTATTCTGTGAAATCATTTATACAGTACATTGTTGAGAATGGTCTTCCCGTATGTGCCCCAGATTAAAGTTAGACTGAAGCCCATCAAATGTATATAGAGGCTCTCCATTGTCATTGAGTTGTTTGTCAGTGATATGGCCTCACTAACGGCAGCCCATTTAATTGCAAAGCTTTCATGACAACCTAATACAAAGCTGAATGTCACCATGCTGTTGCCCAGTCAAAAAAAAACCTTTTTTTTTCTTCCCAGTGTAATTATGTTTAGTATTATATCATCCAGCTAAAAACTCTGAATTGGTGCTCTTTACAAATTGGGCTAAATATTTGGTCAGAACCTAACCTTCTTTTACTTTGTAGCTATCACAAATATCTAGAGCATTTTGCAGTCTCTTTGCTTTTTACATATGTAAGCTATTAATATAGGTGGTGTAGCATTACATTTGTAATACATACCTACTTAAAGTATAATACAGAATACAGACTGACTTCTATCTAAATGCATGTTTATGGCTAAAGGAGGGTGGAGTGGTCATTTCAGGGTGGGTGTTGCGCTATAGGAGACTTTCAGTTCACTTTTATCTGACAGTACAACTACAGTTACTGCTGGGGAATAACTTTCTGTCAAGTCGTCCTGCTTTTTTCTTCTTTTGTCTCTTTTGCTTTCTCCATGCAGAATACCTGACCCAGGTAGATTTGGAAGAGGAGAAGGAGTCTCAGGAGATGAATGCAAGGCGAGAGTTTGACAAAGGAGAGGGGAAGGCCACAACAGTGCCACAGCTGCTGGAGAAACTGTCAAGGCCCGGCCAGCCGCCCTTCTTCTACAGCAGAGGACTGGAGATTCTTTTACAAGCAGTTACTGACTGTGAGTGTTCCTCTGGGAGAAGCTTCACATAATTATCTTTCTCCTCTGATCTCTTTGTGCCCACTGTCTCCTCTATAACCTGCTTCACTGGTCCACCTATTCCCCAGTTTTATGGCTAAAATGATTGCAAAAGACCAGTCTTCAGGCCAGGGTGGTTAAGAAGAGTAGAAGGAGAGAAAGAGAGGTAATGCAGTACTTACGTACTTACAGCAGACATCCTGGGCATGGCATCAGGTGAAGCCCAGCTGCAAAAATGAATTATTTCTTGTCTTTTTTTCTTTTTCTCTTCATGCTCCAATATTAATTATGAAGCCACACTAAAAGAGCAAATCCTCAATGCTGCGTGGTGATCCACCGTGCAAAGGACAGGTATATATATTGTTACACTATGTAACACTATAAAATGACACTTAGACAGTTGCAAGAAAGTTGTTTACTACTTTAGTTAGCAGAATTAGACATTCCCGTGGCCTATAAATATGTGTGTGTATGTATATATGCATATGTGTGTGTGTATATGTATATATATATATATATATATACACACACACACACACACACACACACACACCATTCAGCCACAACATTAAAACCTGTAACTGGGTGATGTAATGTTGTGGCTGATTGGTGTATTTGCTGATCTAATTTGGTTGCTGAACTGCTATTCTGGACTATTCTAAATTACAGCTATTCTATTAGCTAAGTAATGTTGTTGTGAATATTTGAAAAAAAATGGCTAATATTAAGATACTGTACTAGCGTATTATTAGCTGCATTTGGTGTCGAGAGCAAGTAGCAAGTAGAAGGGAACGTTATTGTGGGATGACAGGAAACAGTATTAAGCCCTCTGGAGCTGTCTTGCGTGCAATTAAATGAAACATCTATGATAGCAGGTGTCCATTTCATAACCTCAGTGGCATATCTGCACTCATCCTTGTCAGATTTAGAGTAGGTAGCTAGTGCATGGTGGTACCTGTCCATTTGCTCTGTAGATTTATGACAGCCTAGTCTGAATTCCTCTAGATGGACAAGGGTCCTGGAACATGCCAGGGATTATCAATGCTGATATAACTTTCAGGGCAAGAGTGAGCTGTTGTCAGGAGACCCAGAATTTCTAGCAATGTCCCTGATCAAGAAAAAAAGAGCTCATAAAACTTATTTGAAAAAAGGTATTAGTGTATGCTACACCTGTTAAGAAAAGAACAAATCCCATACGGCACCCTAATGGGGGAATTGATTTCAGAAGACAAATCTTATGGAATTGCTTTAGCTTGGTTCTGGCACAGTGCTTGTTGCTCAAGGTTTCAGATGAATCAAACCAAACAGACTAGACAGGAACATGCCCTTACATCAAAATTTCTTCCCTGGACAGGAAAAGAATTGTGATCTTGTGCTACCAAAGCGGGACATTTGTTAGGCATGAAATATTTCACCGCATGCACCTATCTGATAATGATGACATCAGGTTGAAAAGTAATTGATATTTGTTTACCAAGTCCTGTACTGTTTGAGAACAGGCCATTGTAGACAGGCAACCCTCCTCTGTCAACTGCTGATACTTTTTGAATGTTTTTGACCCAATAAATGACTTTGAAACTCCACAGTGCTTATATAACTCTTTTTTAGCTATTGACTAAGGCAGGAGTTGCAGCTTTTTGTAAAACAGCTTAAAAGTACAATTCATAAAGGTCAAAGGCCCTCTCAGGAGTATTTAGTTTGTTATTTTCATTACAGCTTCTTCAGAAAGAAGCTGTAATGAAGTAGTTCTGACATGCTCCATCCCACTGCTCCCCTCATACAGGCCATGTATAACTTCAGGTACTTTGACCACACAGCCGAGTCTGATGGAATTGATGGAGTGAATCTTGAAGCTTGTCACTCAGCAAACCATAAAGTTATAAAAAACTTACATCATAGTGTAATGCTAACTCTCTGTTTTTGTTTTGTATCACTGTTTGTAATACACCATATTTCTTGAACTGGCTATCCTTGCAGAATGGCAAACCTTCTTATCCAGTTGCTCTTTTATCTTCATTTAGATGAATACAAGTGTAATGTCAAATGATATAATGCCTGTCTCACGGTGCCATTCAATTGAAAAGGGCAAAACTTACATAACTCACGACTGAAAGGATCTCAGCGGGGCTGACATTACAAGCATCTGCCCCTAAAAGTACTCCCTCACTGCTCTGCTCTACTTTCTGTATACCCCAATTCATTGTTATTGGAAAATAGACCATTCCTCACTGTACCTTAATCTTTTAGCATATTTATTTATTCTTTTCTCTCTTGCCCTTGATGTAAACCAGTGAACAAGGCAAGCTAAACTAAAAAAGACAAGTGTTGTGTTTCTCTAAAGCCTTGAGGCTAGCTGGTGATGATATATACTTTTCTCTCTTCTTACACTCTCTGTTGTTCTCGTCTAACAGGTACAGGCCAGACCCTTTTCAGACTGAACAATGGCTTTAGTATCATCAACAGTAATGATTTGGTGAGGAGGTAAGGACACCAAAGAAAAAAGGCAGCTGTCACGCCCTCAGAGGAGCTTTGACAGATGGACCCAGAGACGGGGGCATACAGAGACAATGATGGCCTAAACTAGAGATTATTCTCCGCCCTCTCTCTCTCTCTGGTTGCTTGTTTGATAATCAAAAGAGGAAAAGGTGATCACACTGGAGATTGAGATCAGTGCTGAAATGAGCAAAGGCACTATGTTTTGTCCCAGAAAGAGGAGGTGTTTCGTAGAAGATACAAATTATGACTCCCTCATGTCAGATCAGTAAGGCTATTATTACATATAACTTGTGACATACTTTCCATGTTGTCCATTGAAAACACTGTCATTATTCAAGTTCAGTGTCCAGAAGGTAGAAAGTACAAAGAAATTGCAGTCTGAGCTTGATGAAAATAGCCAATAATGATACTGCTGTGAGCCTTTCATGTGGATATTAATTTGACACGTACCACCTACCTAAACATTGTGGCAGACCAAGTAAACCCCCTCATGGCAACGGTATTCCCTGATGGCAGTGGCACTGCAAAACTTGTTCAGGAGTAGTTTGAGGAACATGTCAAATAGTTCAAGGTGTTGACTTGGCCTGAGGTCTTCTGGAGTCCATGCCTTAATGGGTCAGACCTGCTTTGGCGGCATGAGGGGGATCTGCACAATATTAGACAAGTGGTTTTAGTGGTTGTGGCTGATCGTGGTATTCGCTTCTTCACAGCAGAGACAATAGTGACATGTCATTTGCAAATACCTTAGTGGGAAAATAGATGACTTCTCAGGGGACATGTGACTGATGGCCAAGTGGCTATGTTACATAAGTTACCTATGTAAATGGGCGGGCAAAGTGCTTTGCAATGTCCAACAGTAGTATAGGTGCAAGTACACCTTAATGCTCACAAAACAGTTTTTCATACATATTGCACTTTCATTGTGTTATATGGCTGACCTAAAATAAACTTGTTCCTTCAATACATTTTGATGAGAGAGTGCCTTTTGGTACCTAAAAGCAGGACCGTTCTGCTGAAGCAAGATTGCATAATATCCATGTGAAATGATCTGGCATCCTGAATTAGTCACTGTATTATTAATTAAATGTGACCGTAAAGTTTATATTGTCATTTGTTATGTGTTACATGTGTATGTGTCACAGGCATACTTTTGTGTAAATGGCATTGTCATTATGTGACAGTAATATTTCAGTTTGATTTGTATCATGTCAATTAGAGGAGAACTGACCTAAGATCATTGAGTTTATTTTCTCCACAGTTGCCTGGTGCAGAAAACAAAGGATCCAGACAGCCAGGAGTTATGTGTGTCTGTTCTAAAACTATGGAGGGTTATTTGTTGTGGAAATGGTATGTAAATCATTGAGTTAGACTTCATTTTTTGTCTTTGTCTCTGTAACAATTGGGTCTCAAAGAATTAGCAGAATATAGAGGAAAGAATTAAATAATTTAAATAGTAATATAATCCTCTATTATGGCATTGTGTCATTACCGCACAGCATGTCAGTGTGACACTTAAGCCCTCTATTTTGTCATGTCTTTATTTGTTTCTGAATCACACAGGTTATTTGGGCTTCAGCTCATCAGCTATTTGTGCCAACTGTGATAATTTGTTTACACAGCTATTCACAATGTGTGTATGTTAATACCATATAAACAACAAAGCATATCTTCAGTATAGCAACTTAATGTTCATGTAATTGTACTTACAGTGTAAGTTGTTGTTCTTGCTGTTGTAGGTTTTTGGAACATAATACATACCCTGTTTTTCTTTTGGTTTCAGATGAAAACCAGAAGATGTTGATGACATGCCCAGTCACCAGACAGGCATCTGTTCACTTGATAACATCAGAGCATGTTGCAGTACGGACAGAATGCCTGGCATTACTATGTTTGTACTCGCAGATGCCACATGGCAGACGTTTGGCCATTGACAGCCTGAATGTGCAAATGTAAGACATTTCTTTATGTTGTCATCCGGTGCAACTGAAGAGAGCAATAACATAGCTGGAGTAAAAACTCCCGTCTGCTCCTCCAAACCCACGAACATTGCAGGAATGGAAGTATTTATTATATAGACAGAGATGGTTGGCTGACTGTATATTTGAATTAACTAATTTTTTATAAAACTTTTTTACTTATTCCAATCCCGAGTAGATATTTAAATCATTTTGTATCTCACGTTTTTGTGTTTTTGATACCTCACTTTATATATTATCTTTCTTTCTGATAATATTTGACATAAAGATTATCTTTATTTCCAATAATATCTCGCCTGCAGCTGATTTGATTTTTAGAAAATTAGGAAGACTGAGTAATACTGTTTCTCCATTTTAGCATTATTATTGAACTATTGTCCAAAGGTGTATTATTAAGGTGTACAGTATTATCTGGGTACAAAATATTCATTGATAGCTTGATAATATTCATTAAGAACATGTCATTTTGCAGAATGGTTGATTTGCTTTTTGTTTCTGTTTCTCTCTTTTTCTTTTCTATTTCCCTATCTCTATCTGTATCTTGCTCTGTGCTTAATCTGGATCTAAAGGTTAGTGAGGAACCTCATGGTGTGCATCTCAAAGCCAAAGCAGCAGCAGGAGAACACAGCGGTCAACATTCTGGAGAACTTTTCAGCAGAAAACAAGTATTACCGATACACAGACAAACAAAAAAATACTCACTCCTCACACCTTAAAAAATGATTAGTTTTATTTCTAGAGGAGGAAATACATATTTTTAGATATTCTATTGCAGAATTTAGAATGTGATCAACATGACGGTCCATTATCTTCCCATACTGTACATCATATCCATATACATATTAAAGGCACCTTAAGATCCACCCACATGAGGAGAGGTCCCCTGAGAAATTGGAAATATTAATTAATTAATCAACATGTGCTATCCAAGTGCTAATGTCACTCAAAGGCAAAGGGCCGTTCTAAACCTGCTTTCCTTTCTGGTGACTCATGAAAACAGACATGAAAGGACAACCAAGGCTCTCAAACACAGCAGGAAATAAGTTGAGGTGTCAAGCAGTGAAATGGGGAGATCAATTTTCTCTGTATACAGCTCAAAGAGAGTTACTCAACAACAACATGTTATATCCTACAGATATAACATGTCTTTTGTCTCTTTTCTCTTCAGTGTAGAAGCTCAACTGGATCAATTTTGGGCTTTAGTGGAGTGAAAATTAATACACAACTGGTCCAATTTCCAAATTGATTCCAAATCTTTAAATTCTCTCCCTAGTAAAACATTTTAAGAATGTGATGTATATAGATTTGTACACTTGGATTTATATATCTAACACCATGTATACATGGCATAGAGCATATCTAACTATTTGTTTTAGTCATAAGTCAAAGGCAGCTGGACTGTTGTGTGTAGAAGCAAAGAACACAGCCACCTGCCTTTTATTGCCTGCAACATTTTTTTGGAAAGTGGCCCCATTCTTTTGTGGTTCCTACCAAAGTTATCTTTTAAGTTTTTACCTGCTCAGTTGACAGAGTTGTTGATTTGCTTACTGTGTCATGCTGAGCTGTGAAGAATTTAAATTTAAGATTACAACAGTGCGCAGAATCTTGAGTATGTGCTACTTCTGTTTAATAGTGGAATCTTTAATACCTTTAACCATTGTGAACATTTGTACATATACACCTTTTTACACAGTATATCTGTCTGACATGTACAATAGCTAGTTTTCATATTTTCTTACAGATTTTGCATTCAGTTAAGGAATGTGTTGACAGGCTCCGTCACTGTGCCATTTACAACAACACTGGTAAGATATGTAGATATTTGTATACAGTATGTGTATTTGTCTGGGCAAATGTTCACATCTGTTTCTCATTTTTCAGAGAAATATCAGCAAGTCCAATCATCATATCCTTCCATCACTGATAGCGGCCATTGGCTGCTTGGCTCGAGATGACGTCATCCGTCAAAAACTTGCTCATGATCCAGAATGCTGGAAGGCTTTTCTGGTTGCCATTGTTAGTATCATTACAGACACTGTTCAAAAAAATGCAGATTGTTTATTCATTGAGTTATTCATTGGAGTTCAGATGCCACAAAGAATAAAACACTTCAGTATAGTGTTGATGTCAAAATTAGACATCACAGATGTCTGTTTTGGATAGTATGAAAATGTTTTGGTACTGTTGAAACTCACTTTATGCATTTTATTCAGTGCAGAATTTGCTGGCTTTCATTGCAGAGACAGTGCCGTGCATATGAATACAAGGAGATCCTTTACCCCATGCTTGGGTTGATCATCAACCTTTCAACTATGACTTCTTTGGTCATCCAGGTAAGACAGGTGACGCTTGGCTGGGTATATTATGAGTGCTCTTGTAACAAAAAAATTCCTGGCTTATCTGGAGTTATATTAATACTGGGCAGAGCATTAGTTGATGGATGATGATAATATATCTTAGTCAAGGTCAAGCTGAACTGTCATTCTGTTTGGTTGGTAACCTTGAAAGAATTAAAAATTGTGATTGAAAATGCACTCGTCACTACTGAAATTAAATAGATAAGATTATTTGGTAAAAATATAATAAAAGCAAATGGACTGGAAAGCAGAGGGAGCATATGTGTGAACCATGATGTGTGATGTCAACTATTCAGAGGTGTCATGTATATGAAACCTGGCTTGGTCACTTTCCTATCCCTGCCTTTTTGTAGGAGCATGCTGTTTCACTCTGTGACTGCTGTCTGGGCCTGCTGAGGGATAGTGACAATGGAGTCACCACTGTGAGTGAACCTTACTTTGGCTCTACACTATAGTACCGAGGAGGGCTGCATAAAGATTCATTTAGAAGGACTTGGAACTCCTAACACATCAAATATTTAGTTGCTTAATTGTATCATAACTCCCATTAGGTTTTAAGATTACTTAGTTACAGGTTTTTACAGTTATTGGAGATGCTTGCTGAAAACTTTTTTTTGTTTGTTTTCCAAAATTGTGTACATCCTATAAAGCAAATGTAATGTGTTCAGGTAACTAGATGAAAATAGAAGACATTCATCTTGAGTAATGGGCCTATTCTAGGGCTTGCGAGCTTGTGAGCTCACTGGCAATATGCCCCAAAAGGAGGTAACAGCAATCTACGATGTTCAGAGGACCCTGTACATGTGTCATTTCAGTTCATTTCAGTTCATTAAAACCCCGGCTCCAGGTGCAGTTGTCTGTGCTAATGACTGTTATAGCAGTTTCACACTGCCTATGCAATGCCCTCACAGTCCTGCACTTCCACCTATCTGTCTCTTTTCTCTGTTTAAGTGCTCACTCACTGCCTGGCTGGCACTTTATTTTCCTTGTCACCTGATGTCAACATCGTTTTTGTATTTCCTCAATAATTTTCTCTGCTCTTGTCTTTTCTTGTCTTGTCTTGACTTTACTTATTTTCTTTTCTCTTTAATGCCTCATAATGGTTACACCAAAGTCCTAAAGCTTCAATCCATAGTTTCCCTATGGCCCCAAGTACCACTGCAATGCTGTTTTTTTTCCTGGACTTATATACATTTAGCTTTGTTGAAAGAGGGTGGAAAGAGCAACCAAATGTGTTTGTTGATGCCAGTTAGTTCCATTGTGGTCACTTTGCTTCAGACATGAGATAAAATGTATATCTAGTAAAAGATTTAGAGCTGCATAAGATTTAAATTTAATTATTTAAAACTGAATTAATCAGTAATAGGCACCAGGGGGCAGAGTAACACCACAAAAAGCTGATAGACACACAGCCCTGATAACCCTGACAGTATCATTGTCTTTAAAAATTGTTATGACTAACGTTTTAACCAACCATTTTACTTTAAAATATATCAGGCAGGGAGCAGTGTGTTTCTGGCCGCCTGAAAAATGAAATTCCTTCATTCATTGGCTGCTTAGCTCGGATTTGGTCTCCACCAACTCCTGACGAAAATATCTGGGTCTTCATAGCTGCTAGATGTTCAGTTTTCTCTACCAGCTAGTCACTAACTTTCTGTGTCTGCCATTTGGTGCTGGGTAGGCAGAATGCAGTGTTGTTAATCAGAGCCTATTTTGTGAAAATGGCTGCCTGCTGCTGCTATGAACACAACTGATAAGAGCAGTGATACTCAGTTGAAAGATGTATATGTTAATGTGGGAGTTTATCTGTCCCATGGTTGCACAGGTTTTTGATAAATAATTCACTTAAATTTGTCATTTGTACCTTCACTTACAACTAGTACTCTCAAATTATTAATTTACACACTAAGCACACTATATATAAAGTATACTAATTTAATTCCCATTTTTAGTAATTCATACACTCAAATTACTTTATTTGTGTCCTCAAATCATGCCCTGACATTACTGTATACAATGGTAATGTGGGATTCAACATATCCCGCCGGCAAGACAAAGCAAACACCCATGTGTGACCTTTCTCTAAACCTTTATCTATTCATATGCGTGTTCTTCTCATCTTTTTTATAATCCTGTCCTTGAAAGGGTCACTGTAATCTTATGTTCACTCAAACATGTTTTTGCACAACTCTCTCACCATTTTCGCAACGCACATTCTGTGCTTGCTTCAGACAGATTCAATAACACTGACTGATTTCATGTTCCTATTCTACACATTTTTCCTACCACACTCTCCCATTCTCTTTGTCTCTAGAAGGAGCTGTTTTTCTTTGTCTTTCTCTCTTGTAGCTTTCTTTCTCCCATAGCTGTTGTCTCTTGATCTTGTGCTATCCTGCCTATTTCTCTGCTGTTTTCCCATCTATCTTTCTTCTTCTAATGTACTCTATCCTCTATTATCTCCTTTTCTAATGCCAACATTCTTGTTGTCCTACAGAGAGCCACAGGTGTGCTGAGCACTATTCTCCCTCAGTCCTCTGAGGCTGTTCAGCATGTTATTCAGGGGGATTTGGTTCGGACCATGTGTCGGTTGCTGAAGGTATATACTCTACACTTCTGTGAATACATCAGTGGACTTGTATCTTAGTCGTGGAATGATGTTCTATTTCCCAACCATCTTTAAATGGTTTATTATTCTGATCTGATTTCTCAAACGTCATGTAAATGAGAAACCCAGTTTCTGTAGTGGCAGATGGAGATTTGAAGCACATGATTTCCCCAGCTGGATTTCTCCTGGAGAATGTTCATTTCTTGGCCATGTATATGATTAACCAGGGTTTAGTACCGCTTTTTACATGTGCATTTGACAATGACTTGATGAAAGGAGAGATCATTATACGTAGCAATGCATCCTCATATTTAAAATAACTCCATCCAAAGTCTGACTAAAACTAAAAACCACCACAAAGTAGCTACTAGAAGTCTCCGAAGCTGAATATTTGACTTGACTTTGTTAAAGACAGATTTGCACTGTAAGGAATAGCTGTGTTCTGTCTGCCTTGTCCTCTCTCTGCGCCATCAGTCTGCTGTGACACACACAAAGAAAAGACAGGACCTCAGGATTGACACCATATCTTGTATCTCCAATACAGTTATAATAAGAAAACCATGGTTCCAAAATCAGGTCAGGGGCTGAGGAGAAACCTGAGTTTTGAACCGCTGCATTCATGTGTGGATTTAGAGTAACCAGGTTACTGTACCTCAGTATAACTACGGGATGTAAACACACTATAAGTGTGTGGTGCATTCTTGTGCTGATCAACAATGTATTAACAAGCTTTGTTGTAACAAAATCAAAAAACAAAGGAAAAAAACAAAGGAAAAAAAAGATTTTCTGACTGCCTGGCTCAGGCCTACATTCTGTATACCCTTAAATATTCACTATCATCACGAGCTAAAGATGATGAAAGCATGCTGATGAAAAAAACCCCACTTTGATTTGTATGACTTACTTTACTCATATTAATGTTTCTTAATGTGATCAGTACTTTAATTAACTGTGTATTTATTCTTCAGGTATGTACTAATTCCACTACTGGTCAGTCTTTTTTCATACATTGTTTGACCTCTGAGTGTAAAGTAAAAGTTTACAAACTTACATTCTATTTTTATAATGCCATTGTTTTTTTTGTGTCTGCCTACCCAGGAAACAGAGCAGACTACCACTAAGTATGCCATTAAGACTCTGACAGTGTGCACTGCTGCCAGTCACTTGGCACGGGAGGAGCTGCTGAAGTCTGATAAAAGTGAGAAATGATTGACATGTTAAGATTACTTTTACAAGCTCCTTTATTAGTCCATGAATATTTGAGGGTTGACCTAATATGCAAATCGAGTGTACGTGTGTATGTGTCTACATTCATATGCATGTGTGTGAGTGCAGCGAACAGTATATCTATTGATTTCATGTTATTGCACGTGTGTTTTGTTAATATATTTAACAGTGCCGTTCTTTTCCCATTTGCTATTCATTTATTGTTCCACACAGAACTGTCTATTTTACGTCATTTGCTGGGTTCCAGCTGTGATGAGATGGTGTCAGGAAATGCAGCCCTTTGCTTGGCCCACTGCCTTGAGTTGGATGGAATAGCCAGCAACCTGCTGGGCACTGATATTGTGCTGCTGCTGCTGCGCCACGCTGCAGGGGACGCAAAGAAGACAGCTGTGCAGCAAAATGCAGCAATTGCTCTGGGGAAGCTGTGTCGATCGGAGCCCAGGTGCCCTCTCACCTCACTCTATAAACCACATGCTGCTGATTACATTCTAGAAAGTGGCCTGAAGGAGAATTGATAGATTTGAGTAAATGCCACACTGAAAATGAGCTAATGTGATGTTATGGCTCTTGTTAAAGAAGGCAAATGTCTGAGTTCTAGCACAGGCTGGCCTGAAATATTCAATTATTTGTTTATTATATTGGTATTTGCAGTTTGCATCTCAAAGTCAGTATATTAACATTGTGTGTATATATATATATATATATATATATATATATATATATATATATATCCCACTATTACAACTGCAGAGTCATTCTGTGCATGGCTATTCTAATGCATGGTGATAGCTATAACATTACCACTCGTTCTTAAAATTTGATGTTGGTTTACTGCTTAATCATGACAGATAGACTGATAGCGCAGCAGACTAAACCATGTTTTCATTGCACTGAATGCATTTTCAGAATTGTGCCCCCTGCAGTCTAGGTGTGAGTAGAGGAAGATATCCCTTCGAGCGCGAGTGTGCACAGCAAGCACATGTACACACACACACACACACACACACACACACACACACACACACACACACACACACACACACACACACACATTGTGAACTTATGTTGGGAGAGCAGGCAGGGACGGTTGTTACACACTGTGGTAATCCAAAAACCTTGTACAAACAAGTTAGAGGAG
Organism: Xiphias gladius; assembly: GCF_016859285.1. Taxonomy (NCBI): domain Eukaryota; kingdom Metazoa; phylum Chordata; class Actinopteri; order Istiophoriformes; family Xiphiidae; genus Xiphias; species Xiphias gladius. The sequence continues at coordinate 15,551,223 of NC_053406.1, read as the reverse complement.
AGCCTAAGCATATGACAGCTTTTCAGTAGCAGGCTACAACAGTTTTAAATTCTTTTTTCATATTTTTTCATGTATGAAATGACCATAAATGAACACTGTAAGCAGACTACTTGATTACTATAAGCAAATTATTTATAAAGCATTTGTGTAGGAATGATTCTGTCCCGAGCTGTTTGATCCATACAAATGGTTGATCACTGTAAACGTGATAATAACGGAGACAAGCAGCAGATCCTCACATTTGAGATGCAGAAATGATTAAAATGAATAATCACTAGTTAAAATAGCTGCTGATTAATTTTCTGTTGATCAGCTAATCTGATAACTGACTCATTCAACTTATTTCATGTGAATGAATATTCAGATATTTATTTGGCAACACCTGGGATTTTGGAGGCCTGTAAAATTACATATGTGTGAGCTCCACTAAACATTACCTACAAGTTTACAATATCTTCCCCTACCTTAAGTTCAGTATTTCCTTTTGGGTTTTTTTTGGAAAGGGTTTTAATTTTGTACTGCAGGGTAAAATGTGTGTGTGAATATGCTTTTATTTCTACACTCCAAGTTGAGTTAAATAAAACCTGATCACATGCTAACTGAACAATGATGTTTTGCTGCTGTAGGCCATCTTCCATATACTCTACTGTGGTAACTCTGATTATGAGAGTGTAATTGTTGTGTTGTAGTATGGATTGAAGATATAATGGAAGATGGCAGCAACAAACATTTCGTTTTGTTCCCAGGAAGACTTTTACTGGACCTCCAGGCTTCAGTGTTCTGCTGTGATTGCATGCTGATCTTTGGTTCCCAAGCTCACATATTCACACAAATGTGGTTTCAGTTGAATGCTAACTCACTAAACACACTCTCACTGTGTCTGTCTTTTGTCTTCATTTCCAGACATATGAGCAAACTTCGAGAACTACACGGCCTTGAGATCCTGCACTCCTGTATGAAGCTTGTCACATGAACTCATGACAATAACATGTTTTGTAATCATGCTTGTCATCAGTCTTGTTCTCTTCTATAATCTTTTGTAGGTTTAGGCGCCTACTCACCTATTGGGGAAAACAACATTCACTAAAAAAAACCATCTCCTTGTTGTCATATTCTTTCTTTTTCTTTTTTTTTTTTAACTTTTCATAAATTGCTTTTTTATTTGATGTCTATCTTTTTTTACATACAGTAATATAATTTTGTTTTGAAGAAAGCTAAGCCAGTCTCAAGAATAATCAAAGATTTATTTAATATGAATAAGATTCTGCTCCTAATTGCTTCATCTACATAAACAAGGTCATAGACATTAGCAATGTTCTTGGCTGCCCTTGTTTTTCATGCCCATATGAATTTACATGGTTAATTATCATGAATACACTTACAAAGAGGTAGGTGCAATTGCAGTCAGTTTTACCATCTTTATGTGTCTGTTCTTAGATTAAAATATCACTAATATTATACAACATAAATCCAAGTATTTGTCCTAAATCCTTAAGAAAAATAAATAAATATACAGTATATATAACAGAATACACTGCTAAAACAAATAAGTCCCCACTCTGAAGAGTTCACTTGTACAGTGGCACAAACTGTAATTGTTTGATTCTAATGGACTGATATTGATCCAACAGAATTACATATTGACAGTATTTGAAGTGAGGCATGGATTAGAGGGATGTGTCTGTGTAAAACCTGGCACTTAATCATTCGTCTTTAGGGCTTTTCTCTTATTTACCATGAAGTGTGTTAAATGCAAATTATGCAGTATACTGCTTGCGTACCAGCTAGCATTACTGGCAGTCATATCAGCCACATGTGACCGTAATAACAAATTCTAAAAAAAGTGTGTTCTAAAGGGTCGTTTTATTTTGTGCCGGCCTTTGATATGTTTTGGTTCTTTGTGTGGTTGGTTTGTTTCCCTTTTTGATTTAAAATCCAGAAAGGTGCAGTTAAGTCCTGGGTATAAAAACTACATTTTTTGTGTTTGGATTCTCTGGATGGCAGTACTGAAAGGACAAATCATCTCAAAACGAACAAAGTTGAGTTTTAAACACCGTTTACAGTTAAACTGAGTTTGGAGTACGCCAGATCTGCATGTCTTTGAAGATTACTTGTGAACTCACAGAAAGGGCAGGGCCCAGGTATTACATGTGGGACTTTTCATGACAGCTCTAACCACTGCACCACAGTGCTGCTCTCACTATTTGAACGTTGAACCCAACCACTGCTTGAAGGTCAGAGCTATAAATCAGCAAGCATAATGTTTGCACAAGCTCTTGCAGAGTTTTTACTGGGAGTGGAACAGAAATGATGTTTGCTTGCTTCTCTTCTTCCCTAGCATCACTATACTGACCATCCACAACATCAAAAACAGTTACCGGTTTTGGCTGAATGATATATAGAATATAATTAGAAAATAAACTCAAAGATTGCTGACTTCAGGCAGTCATTGACTGCTAAGGATTTTCGTCCAAGTATTAAAAATAACCCTTATATTTTAACATTGTTGGTTTGTCCAATTACTTTTGGGCCTCTGTAAATAGAGGGACTATATATAAAAATGGCTGTAATTCCTAAATGGTTAATGTGATATTTTTGTTAAACCCCTTAATTAAAGCTGAAAGTCCATACTTCAATCACATCTTGATGGCTTTGTTTCAAATCCATTGTGGTGGTGTAAAGAGGTAAAATTACGAAAATTGTGTCACTGTCCAAATACTTAATGACCTAACTGTATATAAGGAGGGAAGAAAAGGGCAATGTAGACACTGAGTGCTTGTTTTCTTGTCAAAAAAATTAACAATTAAAAAAAATAAATCCAGAGTAATAGATACTTAAATTCACAGCTGTGGCTACTACTGAGGACACTGAAGTCATGTGCTCTATTTTTGTTTTAATGGGAATTTTGGGATTTTGAGCAATCTTGGAGTTTATATTGTAAAGTCAAAAACATTTTTAAAGACTAATTTTAGTATTTTTATACCCAGTATTTTACCACCAGGATTCAATAATTCCACACAATAATGTTATTCTTACACATTTTTTTTCTTTTTTTTTTCAAGTATTTACACAAAAAATTTGAAAATTCTTGGACAGTTTCTTTTAGTTAGCTGTGTGTAGGTATAGCTGTGTTGTAGAATTAAACAGCTAATTGTGAAAATCCAATATTTAGATTTAGATTTATTTTACTTCATTTTATTTTATTTTATTTTATTTTATTTATTTATTTGTTTTTAAGTAACTTTCTCTCCAAGCGGTTGGGGAAATGGGGGACTCAGTATCTCACAAATCCTGGCAAGGCCCTGTTTACATTGTAAACTGATGGTAGTAAATACCATATAACCCATATATAAAAGTGATTGGAGCTGTAACTTAATATCTGGTGGTGTGCTATGTATTGATCTTACTTGCACTTGAACAAATCAACTAAATTAAGAATTTAGTAATTCTATTGAGTTTACATTTTCTTTCATGAGGTGTGACCTTATTCTTTAGCGCCAGAAAGGTGTGGGTGTTAGCAATAAACAGTGCCATTTTCAATACAGTTTATAACATTAATGAGCAATACCATAAATGTTTGAAACTAGATACAACTTCTAAAATATTTGTACAGTTCTTAACATTTTTCATACCTGTTAACTGCGTAGTACCTGGAGTGATGGTAAAAGGAGCGGTTACTGAGAAACCTAATCCACATATAAATGAACTGCAGAGGTCAAAAGCTCCCAGTAAGGGATGAAACCATCTGCGTGTGTGTGCAAACAACTGATACCTTCTTCTCAGCTGAATAAAACCATAATAAGGACACATTCAATTGGGGCTTTAGTAAGTGCAAACAGGACTGAGCAGAAATAAGGAGGCTTTACTGTTTCACACTAGGATTTTTCCTGCTTACGGGTACAGAACAGAAGTTACTTCCGTTATAATATCTGTTTTTAAAAGAATAAATGAATTTTTAACTTGAACACTTTAACATTTTTCAATTATGAGTTACACAGCCATGATAGATGTTTTGTGTAATGATGAAGTGGATCGACAAGCAGTGACACAAGTGCCTTATATGTATGTTTTTTTCTTACACAAAAACATACATATAAGGCAAAAAAAAAAAAAATTAAGATTTTACCTGCATTTTAAACTTACATCAGCAAAGATCAGCTGAAGGGCTTTAAATTGTTATTTACGCTTTTAAGTAGGCATGCAAAAAATATTTATTAATTATAAAAATTCAACATTTTCTGCAAAATCAAACTGATATATTGTGTGTAAAGCAAACAAATCAACTACTACATTGAGAGAAATATTTCACAAGTACATCAATAGGTCTGCTACAGCAATACTTTGTCTTATCAGCATATACTGGAAAGAACTATCATGATTTTGTTTAACCACATAAAGCAGTGTTAAAATGATTGGATGCTTTCACATCTGAATCAGTCATTGATCACTTATTCTATGCATCTTATACAACACAGGTGTTTTTGTTGCTGTCCTCCGTGTTTATCATCTAAATTGATAACTGACTTGATGAAACCTGAAATTAGCTACACAAATTAATTTAATTACAAAACTTCCAATTATTGATGCTGCAATTAACAGTGAAAACATCTAACTCTTCATCTTAGCATCAGTCACACACCAAAGGTTGTTAACATACATTTTTTTCCCCTTGCATTATATCTGCCACACCAGGGTTCAAATTATTAAAGATACCCTGTGGATTTTTGAATGTAAACCATCAGTTTCGCTTGCATTCAACAAACTGTCAAATACATGTTTTTACTGCGGGAAACATTTGCAAAATCCTTGCTAACATTAGCATACATTTTCTTTTAATGTTTATGCAAATACTACTTCCTAAATTGGCATCTCCTCCTTTTTTATTTCCTTCAGGTATTCTCTTCTCCTACAGGTATTCTCACATTGTGGAGAGCCTGAGAATTGAGATCGGTCAGCTTGGGCGTCTGAATTGTGTTTTTTCAGGTTCCAGTGCTAGACAAATTTATATTTTGTAATCTTGCACAGAAATTGTATCATTGTATCATCACTGCATTACTGTTAATTTAAAAATGTAAACATGATCACACTGTCTGGCAACGTACGACACACCCATTTAGTGTTGTGATGGTGCTACCTATACCAATCAGCAATAAATAGCAATAAATCGATTCCAATGCTGCAGGTAGCTGCTAAGGGATCACTTTAACAAATAGACTGAGAGGCATTAATGCATCTTAAAACTACCCTGTCCATTGTTCGGCCATTAGGGCTTTCTGCGGACAGTAGAAATGTATATCAAGTAACACCCATTCTCATTGCATAGATGAGCTGGAAGAACATGTGATACCAATAATATGGGGAGGACCCACTCATCAAAACATTTCTCTACAGCAGCTCTCGTGGTCAAAAGAAACCCCATAACTTTAATCATTATGATGAGACTTGTGCTAACAGTGGGAAGAATGTTGTAAAGTTTTCCACAGATACCCAATTCTAGATGCAGATGCAGACATCTAAAAATACAGCTTAATTAGTAGCCATCCTAATTTATCACCTAACACTCTCTCCACGTGTCCACAATCACTGAGGGAGATGAGCACAAATTAAGTGGGGGTGAGAGTGCTCCCTTCAATCATCAACAGTCATGTCTTCAAAATTAGATGGTAGTTTTAGGAGTACCCTGACTTGTATATTTAACGAACTCTTCAAATGCAGTATATGTGACAATACAGCATTGATCTATAAAACTAATTAGTCTCAACTTAGTATTTTTCTACATGATAATTTTCAGGGAGGACATCCTTTGGGGAAGAAATGTGAGTGACATGTTTTGTTTTTTCTTTGCAGTCAGGGCAGGAAAAGATTTCCAAGGTTACCACACAGAAAAAACAAAAGGCACAACTGTCACTAAAGATCTGCTTTTGAGAAAGGAAAACGCAATTGGTCATGGCACAGAAGCAGCAACTATAGAGAATACACGTCGACACACTGCAGTGGCTGTGACTGCCAAGTTTCCAGTGGTGGACTTGTTTGATGCCAGACCAAAACCACATTATGAGAGAATGCAAACCATGAAAGCATTGGCTATAATTGTGTCACCAAGCGCAGAGCGTATTGTTTCCAGAAATGAGCTAAACTCTCTTGCCCCGACGAGATACAGTCTATCAGCTACGAGGATTCAGACTGAATCAGAAAACACCACTGATCTCCAATTATGAGATGACTGTTCCCTCTTCTACACAAACTGCATCTGAATCAGTGATGAATGGCACCTCGGAGCCAGAGGTCCATTTGTCCCCAGATACAGTGAAAGCTTCTCTGTGGTTTCGCACTCTGCTTGATAGCAGGAATGAAAATAACACTGACTCTATTACACTCACATCTGCTGACGGAGGGCCGGGAGTTCCAGCCCTATCTGCATCACATCCTCGTGTAATTGATGACCTGGCTGTGCTGTGTAATGAAAATGATGACAAACAATCTCAAGGCAAAGATGAAAGGAGGATCTCAAACCTGGGAAGAAATGAGCATCAGCTGGGTAAGATGCAATCCATCTTCCAAAATGATACAGCAGAAGATTCAGTGAGAGGAAACACGATGACAAACTTGTATTTGACCTGCCTGAAAGAGCGTCCACTGAGAAATGTGTGGCTCCGCCTGCACTGTCACCTGATGCCTCCTCAGACTCAAGTAGTACGGAGGGGCTCGCTTTAGATTTCAATCAATTTACAACCTCATTACCTAGTTTACATCAACACCCAGTTGGAGAACATTAAGACAACAAGTTTTATCCTTCAATAAAACTGTGAATCATAATCAAAACATTTTAAATAATTCCAAAATCAGATCTTTTTTCTTAGATACGGAACAATTGCATCTGACACACGGTCTCTTGCCGAGATCTCATCAGTAACCAAAAAAAGACACCAAGAAAAAATCAAGGCACACCTACCCTAGTGAAAATTTTGTCGCTGAGAGACCGAGCTCAACAACCACATTGCTTTATCACTCAACAAAGTCACTTTATACTGTAAGGAAACCAGTAAAAAATGGAGAAAAAATGTTAGAAAAAGATGAGCATCGTGGACCAACAGTCAAAACTGATGTACTTCAGTAAGAATAGCAAAACTGCTTCCCACAGCCTCTCAACAAACTTCAAAAATGTATTTATCCAAAACCAACATTTGGACTTCAGCAGTGGGTCAGCTAGCAACATGCCTGTCAGTACTGCAGCGCCCCAAAGCAGTGAGAAAAGTGTTTATCCAGAAGGTAATCATCACAGCATTGCATCCCATCCAGCTGCAAGAATGAGGTTGATTAAAGCTCATAGCACACCCTTCAGCCTTAGTGGGCCAACCACTTCTGCAGTCAAAAATCCTGAGTCACACTCTCTGCCGGGAAGAGCTGATCCTTTGATCTCTGTATCGAAGAGCCAAACACCAGCTAAACAAAAGTCTCAGACCAAAAATCGCATATCTACTTTGTTAGCAGAGGATTCTGCCATCAAGTTTGCATCTTAAACCACAAAGAATGCTTAAAGATAAGCAAGATTCTCAGACGCTTCACACTGTAAACAGCATTTTTAAACAGTCCGTTGTTGATCTTTCAGCGCCAGTGAATAAACCAGTTATGAAAGAACCACAAACTCCAACCTTTACATCAAGAAAAGATGTTGCGCCTGTGAAGTTCTTTCCTTCAGAATCAAGATGGGACTTTGATGATGACTTGCCCATGTTTACACTAACAGCAATGTAAAGCAAGTTATTCTCTGAGAGACTGACAATGAGTGGATTTATAGGGACTCCATCAAAAATCGAGCAGGTGAGGACTTATGATGTTGTCAGTGATTAGCATGTGGCACCAACACACCAGTCTTTTGCAAAATATGGCAGGCATTTAATCAGAGAGTCACTAATAGTTCACAATCTGGAGCTGGGAGATAAAAATGAGCAGGTGTTGACTGTAGTTGCAGAAGATGAGAACAAAGATTATAAAGATGGAGGGCAAGCAGGGTGAAGAAATTAAAAAGACAAAAGAGATACTAAAGTTGCAGGAAGAAGAGGACATCAGGGAAGATGAAAAGTCAGAGAGCAAAAGAGAAAAATTATTTAGATCAGCTAAGACAGACAGCAGGAAACAAGAAGAAATAATTAATACTGGAGTAGAGCTAAATCAAAATACAGACAAGCAGGGCGAAAAAATGGAAGAACACAAGGACAATGCAAATAGAGAGGAAGGTGGAGGCACCATAAGAGACGAGGATGTAACTTTGAGACAAGACAAACATCTGAGACAAGGGGAAGTAAGGGACAAAGAATGTGCTGGTAGCAAAGGTATGACTAAAATAAATACAGAGAATTCCAACAAAGATGTAGCTGAAAAGTGGAGAGAGTCTTTGACAAAGGAGAGAGCAGAGGCTAGAAGAGAGGAACTACCAAGATAGGAAGACATTAAACATGACAGGGAAATTGGGGAGAAGACATGACAAATGTTCCCCTTGGACCTACTACTAATTCTAAAGAACTTAACAGAGGCAAAGGGCACACTGTTACAAACTTATCTTGCTGCCACAGTTTGATTAAACAGTCGGGGTCCACTGAGCATAAGGGCATTTATCTGGGTGAAAATATTGCACAAATTGTTGAAATGAAAAATATACCATTTCCTTACAAAGTGACGAGCAATCACAGACCACTACACTCAACTCTGAGGTCTCAGAGCCCGAAACTATCAAAAATGACATCTCTTCCCAAAAAGCCATACACGCAGATTAAAACTCATCTATCTACCCACGGGACCATGCTTACAAAGCGCGGAGATATGTCTTCAATTGCTAATGAAAATACTCGGAGCACAGTGGTTGAGGCTACATCTTCTGTAAATGCTACACCAAAAATGGTCCCAAAACTCTCTCAAACATTTGGAGTTAGCACTTCAGAATTTAGTGATAGGATGAAGCCAACAATTTCCCCGCTCAGCAGTGCAGCTAAATCACCTCATCCTGTACTAAACAATATTACTAAGCTGTTGTCACTCACCACCCCACGACCTGCGATCACAGCTAGGTTCCTGAAAGCTCAGCCCCACTTTACAGTAAATAGTTCTACTCTCAGTATATATATATATAGTTATTTACAGCATTTCAGATCATTGGTATCAATTTAGTACTTCAATTTCGAAGACCTCGAATGAGAATGAGCAAGCAGAACACATTATACCAGCACGTATATTTGAATCCAGAGTCAAGGACCCTTAACCTCTAACATGATTGAAGAAGTATATATATCTACTTCAGAGAATCCTGCTCTGCCCCAGCAGATGTACAATGACTCATCTACCAGCTTTGTCATCCAAGGCCCCCATCTCCATAGGCCAGTTGCAGCCTCACCAAGGGAGGTCTGCCCCTCAGATAAGTCAGTTCTCCTCCCCCTTTGACACGACTTCAGGCCATCCATGCTCATTTAAACTGTCAGAGCAGACAGCCCATTCAAATGCTTCGCATGCTCCTGTTGATGATAACAAGCAGAGATCTGTACAGACCCTAATGGCATCAATGAGCCCTAAGGCTAAAAACGATCAATTTCCTCTCAACACCATGTCACCACTGCTGTAGCTCATACTGTTTAGGGGTGACAGTTTACCTGGCACCTATAGCCTGACAGGGCTAACAAGATCAGCCTCAGGAAAAGAAATATTCAGGGCCAACTCCGTCGTTGAATATGTAAATAGTGGAAATGCCCATACTGAGTCCTTGTTAGGGACTGCTGATGAGACAAATCAAATTGAGGAGTATGACAGTGTGCAAACAACTGTGACCTCGGCAAATGGCAGAGATCACAGTTGACAGAGATAAAAAGAAGAGTTCCCCTTTAATAACACAAACCATTGGCAGGAGTACACACCATGATCAAAACACTGATGAAATTCAACTCCTTGTCTATAGTAGAGACTGAGAAACAAGCAGTAAAAAACATTGATGAGAATAATCATGATGAGCTGTTCAAGGTAGATGGAAATAATGAAGCAAACAATACAGCGAAAACGACCCGGGATAATAATCATCTGTCCCAGATAGAAGGTTATAATGAAACAAAGACTAAACTCATCGTGCTTAGAATGCAGAACGATCACAAGATTGAGCAGGCAGTAAGCGAGGATTTTGTGCCTGTTATGAATGGTTTTGCTATTACTGTGCTTGACACAAATGATCAAACTGGCACCACTGCATTTGTTAAGTCAAATAGTCTGCCCGAAATCTCCAAATTACAGTCCAGAGATTTGACTAACAATGCTATTTCTGCAGTAAAAACAACTGAAAAGCAACATGATCTGTCCACACCACAAGGCACTATGGGTGACAACGCTATTCTTGTTCCACACAATTTCAGAAGTGAACTTAAGGTCCCCATGATATCCACAGGGCAGACTGCTGACCAGATAATGACTGTTACTTCTGAATTTTAGATAACCACTGCTAAAACCAACGATTCTGTGTGTCTGGCACCAACTGACAGCATCGGCGGTCCTATTATGTCCACAGAAGCTCATGAATCAGCGCTGCCCACTAGTGAGAGTAAGCAAGTTGGTATTGAAAAGTCATCTCAGGCTGCACATGCTGAGCGTATGGTACAGTCCGATAGTCATGTTGAGTCTTTGTCACTGACAGAGCCTCCCGCAACTCCCGCTACTGGCAAACTCCCCCCTGTTGTGACAAGAAAAAAACACAAGAGAAACACAGAATGTAGAGCAGCCTGAGCATGAAATTTCTGTGCAGGCTATCGAACAAAGCGAGCACGCTCCACCTCATATGATACCACCTACCCATCATCCTGTGCAGGGTGTCCAAGCAGGTTTGTTAAAGGCTACCAACAGAGCTGGATGGGCACATGACAGAACACGCACTCTGGCTACGAGAGTGGACCATTCATCATTTAAAGACATCAAAGCATCTCTGACAACAAAGAGTGCTTTTGAAGCCAAACATTCTCCACATGACACTTTTGCAGTAGGTACACTGGACAGAGCAGGCCAACATAAGAAGCATGCCTTACCTGAAAAGACCTCAATAAGTCAAGTGATATTTGGGGCTGTGACTGATTCCGTCCCACCTACAGGGTTCTGACCTACAGAGATTGTTAATGAAACCAGCTGTAGCACAATTGGCTGTGCTTAGTCAGGTGAGACTGCTAAAACAACAATTGGAGCGAGTGAAATTGATCATAGTGCTGCAGTGAAAATGCATAAAACACAGGCTGGAAACACAAGAAGAGATCATTTCAAAGCAGTGCACACTCCTGCCACAAAACCAGAAAATGGCAACTGTACCACTGACTGTCCTGTACCTGGAAAGGCTACGCCCCACAGGCCACAGACCCCGATTGTGCAGTGCTATCATCAGGCACCAGTACATCTGATCATGGCCACACCTCTACCGATGAGGCAATGACAAAAAATTTGCAAGAGTATGACAGATGAAACTTCCACAAAAACACAGAGAGTACTTGTTGAGGCTGATCATTCGGACAATTGTGGGACACTTGAGCAGGCTCAGTTTGCAGAGAAAACAACACGAAGACACTCTCACAAAGAGACCTCTGAGGCTCAGGAGGCTATTGCAACAAAGGTCACTTTATCTGAACCTGAAGCATCTATAGCACAGACCACTATAAAGTTGACTGAGTGGACATTGGTGAGTGAAAAAAATTCAATAATACAATTAAATAGAGGAGCAGCCAAAGCTGAGATATTTGAAGCACAAAATGCCACCAGGTCAGCAGGTGCTGTGGCTAAAGGAGAGATGGCAGTCCAAGAGTCCGGGCACAGGCTGTTACTGCCGGAGACCGAGTATGAATCAGAGCCGCAAAGGCTGAAACACAGGAGGAGGACCTCACCTCATCTGTATCTCTCTGGGTAATCTTCTTGTGTAACCCTATTATTCTAACACAATCTATTTATCATGAGTTAACAAATTAATGAACATTCTGGTTATTTTGCATGAGTTATATTATTAACCCAAAAGTGAACTGCTTTATTTTTTCCCTAAATTAATATTGTCATATGGTAATGCAGTTATGAGGTACAGTGCTGAAAATGCTTCCTGATGATGAATTTAAGTCACTCTGAAATCTAATATTTGGGAATATGCTGGCTAACAGTATTGCAGTCATGATGCATGCTATCCCTTCACTTGTCATGCAGTGCCATCATTAGCTCAGCATTTTTCATTAATCCAGCACTTTGGTTTATGACCAGAACCTGCAAAACAAATTACTTTCCCATCAGCCTCGGATGTCCGTTGAGTAGTTTAGAAAATATTAGCCTGCCAACGTGCTTATGGCTTGCATATGGCCTAAAACAAGTAAAATTACTGGTATGGTCCTTTAATTACGATCTTTATTAGATAATTCGACAAACAGTACATATAATTGTTTCCTTTTGCAAATTGCAATAACATTAGTCTAATGCCAGTGTAACAGAAGTTTCAGATGACCTGTGTGGAAGTGGGAACTACACCGCAGAGATGAGTCTGAACCTAGGGAGAGGTGTAGAGCCTGGTGACGCTGTGCCTGCCCTGGGGAACCTAAGAGTGGTTATTAACCTGAAGACAAACAACAGTTGGGTAAACCTTGAGGTCACCTCCTGTTGCTTATCCCGGACCATCCAGCCTGACCTCACCAACTCCACCTGCTGCCTTTTCTCCAGGTACACAGGGAAGTCTGAAATAACATGACTGGGAAGAGATTGTGTCATGGGTTTGCTGTGTTTTCATTTCAAGGTAAAAAAAAAAGAAAAACAGGCTCAATTTGGGGGAAAAACGCATGGATCTTTGGGAAAAAAAACCATTGGACATGTATTTTCCTGTAGTATAAAAATAAATGTAGATGTCCAGAGTCAGCAAGTACAGGAGTTACACAGTAGGTAATTTACAGTACAAGACTGATCTATGTGCAACTATTTGGACTGCATTTCATGAAAAGAAAAGCAGCCCTCAGTCTTACATTGAGGGTTTTGTTTTTTAATTTCATATGCTGCCTAATATGGTAGAAACTGGTAAAAACCTGACTTTTAGTTTTTATAAAAATACATCCATTAGTAATGAAGCTTTTCAATCTCTTTACCAGGCTTAACACAGTGTGGCCAGGCTGTTATTGCCTACAAATGTGTTGACAAGAGAATCAGTGTAACTGTAATTCATATTAATCCAGGGAGTCGCAGTTAGATTTTTAAGAGCTGGACATTCTCTGTTCAGAAAACAGAGGAGTGCTGTAGGTTGATGGTGTTACCTCTCGGAGTCAGCATTGCTCAGATAAATGGAAATGCATTGTACTCCTGCACACTTTGAGAGGCAGCAGTATAAATGCACAACCTCTGCAGTATGTCAAAATGTGAATAGGCGGGCTGTTGACTTTCACTGTGTATCTGAACAGAACACTTGGCAAAGGTAAGTATAACTGGGACAAATCTTTTTAATATGTATCTCTTCTAGGCGGAAAGAAGAAAAAAAAAATTAAAACATATGACATCACCCTGAAATCATAGTAAATCTCTCCTCAGATGCTGAGTAAACTAGCCAAAAATCAGCATACTGGTAAATAAATCGTAGATGATAATGCTGAATTTAATACATAGCTTATTAACTTTATACACCATAAGTAATGATACTAATCAGACATGATTATTAGTGTTTCATGTTTATTGATCAATACAGATTCAATGGCTTTTGGCAGCCCTGCAGAGACTCAGTTTTATCACTTTTCCTGAAATGACTCCTCTAAGGTTACACAGTGTGTTTGTGTTGGTGCCTCAGGTTAGCAGCAGAGCCAGCGTGGATCACACTGCTGCCCAGTGCCCTGTCAACCAGTGCCAGCTTCACCATCACTCTCTTCCAAATGATTAATTACTCAGAAGTGTACTTACACTGTGATCTCAGTGTCTGCCTGAGGAACTGTTCTGACTGCGAAAAGGTAAGACCGCAGTGGGTGCACAGTGTAATGAATGCAAGAGAATGAGTGAATGAGCTGCTGAGAGTGATTTAAATTTAGTGACTCGAGCTTTGAAACTGAAAACGGGGAGACAGACGAGGCGCGAACAAGCTGATGTAAATGTGCTGGGGAAACGAGCAAGAAGGGAGACCAAGGTGAGTGAGGAACTGTAGAGGCAAATGAATATATGGCCGAATATGAAGACGATAAATAATTTTCCTGAACTATAAGTGAAAAAAAAGGGAGTGATATGATCACAATATCCTGCCATAGGTATAGGAACTGTTTTCTACATGTGAAAAGAGTGATGTGCACTGACTTAGGCCAAGGCTAACGGCCAAAGACCCAGCCTAAAACGTCTGTCATGTCACAATGCACTCTGAAGGTCACAAGCAAAGTTACAGAATAACACTCGCAGAGATGCAAAGGACGCTGATACTTTGCTACCAACAGCTGTGTGCTGCTGTTGTTGGAATGACGCCTCTGATTTAAGGGGAAAAACAGAATCATCTGACAAGTGCACGTTAGAGGGTGGAGGTGATGCAGAGGATGAACTCTGGAGACTTATTTTATGTCCACAGCTCTCTCGGCAGTTATTTTTCTAGTCTCTTCTCATGTTTTCTAGTATGGCAAAGTTCTCTGAGATAAACACTTTTTTGCTGCAGGTAATGGTCAGATTACAGTCATTATATGTTGTTTGCACTGGTTTACTGATGTTTAAAATGCGTTGCTCAAAGAAGACTACAATATGTGTACGCTTTCACGGTTTTCTACAAAATCTGCAACTTTCTTTGTGCGCATCAATTGATCTCGTTTTCCCCCTCGCTTCCTGAAATGGTGTTTCTTCCTTGGCACTTGATGTCAGCGCATGTATTTCCCCGAACCATTTAATTTACATAAGGGCTATACATTCTATCTCAGCTACCTTGTTTGAAGTGATCCAACTCAGAGTGGGCTGCTAAGATTAAAAGAACGAATGTTGCTTTCAAACTTAAACCCTATTTCCAGATCCACATCAACATAAATGCTTCTGCTCCTTCCCTTTTACCAAAATAAAAATGCAAAAGGGAAAACTATCAGAGAGGTGCATCTGCAGTATTTCAGCTGCTATTTCAGTGCATTGTTCCTGCTACCTTTGAGGATAAACAGGAACACCATCCTTCTTCCAAAAACTTATTAACCTGTTTGCTACCCTATAATTTTTCATACTCATATACTACATATTTCATTTGTCTCTTTATAGCAGTGCCTTCAGCGGAGGAGTGCATTTCCCTTAGAGGCTGTTGTCACCAATCTCAGGAATCGCATATCCTTTGACCCCATATTAAAAGAAGTGAAGAGCTCTACCTCCCCGGAGGAGATAGAAAAATTATTAACTGTGCCTTAAAACACAAACAATCAACCTGAGATAAAGGAGCACGGACGAGATATGCTGGACAGGAAATGAGAGATGACCATGCCATTTATCTATAGCTTGTGAGGAAAACAGCCATATTGTTAACGGGTTCTCTGTGTGTAAATATATACAGTATAGCTCTTCATGTGTTTATCATGGAAAGCTATTCCACACTGTCAAAGACATTTGCAATTCAGTGAAGGCAGGATAAAATGGATGGAAAACTTATTTTTTATCTCCTAGAGGATAGTGCGCAGACTAATCATGTTGATTTTCAGACCCATCGGAGCCAGACCTGGTTCTGGTCATTGTCAGCCTGGTGGCTGGCTCCTCTCTTGTCACGGTGACTCTGCTGCTGGTGTGGCTGGCCTACTGTCGCTGGGCAATCTGGCCGCTCTGCTCGGCAGCTCCAGCACGAACCTGCTGTGGCTGTCTGCGCCAAGGACTTGATCCTACCGTGACCAAGGAGGAACCACTGCCAATTACACTGATCACATCCTCACCAAAATAGCTGCAGACAATTACATTAGTCAACAGACAGGGGAGCAGTCAATCATATTAGCCGCAGAGCAGAGGCGGCCAGTCGTATCAACCGGCATAGGCCAGACTAGACGATGAGGAGCAATCCAATTCACACCTCCTCTCATAGGTGACACAGCTGTTGCAGTCAAATTTCACACTTAACCAAGAGCAGTCTATTATCATTCACTGAAAATAAACACAATCCCCAAATAGAAAAGCTGCTCTGATCCCTTTATTTTTCCTTCAGTGGCAACAAATCAATACGCTTTGTATTCCACTTTGAGACTGATAGCTCGTTAATACTGGTTTTAAATGATGTGTGCATTTATGACTTGACAGTTATATTGAGCCCCTGTGATAGACTGTTAAGGGAAAATGTGTCTCATTGGGTTAGGAAAATTCAAGCTTATTTATTGTTGCAAGAGAACATACAAGAACCCTCTGCAATGTTTGTTTTCTTTTTAAATGTCCAAGCAAGTGACTTATCATTTTGCATCATATCATAATATATGGCTAATAATGTAAAATGTACAATCATTAATCATTATCTACTATGTAATAATTAATTTGATATACTCCATCCAGCAGTTCCTCTACAGAGAAAGAAACTGTTTTTTCACCAGTTTTGATCTGTCTCTCAAGAGGCACTTTTGATCATTATTGACTCTGACTTTAATTTATGCTCTGAAACTCTGACCTGAATCCTTAATCGCTGCAATGAAATAATATATAATGGAAAAACTGTCTACTTCTACCATTTTTAACTTTGTTAGTGAAATAACATTACTAAAATTTATTTCATTATATACTGTAAGCACTGCTATTTTTCTTCCCTTATTCTTGTGTGTAGGTGCACATTTATGCAGACAGCTAAACACGCTTCCAATAAAGGATGACTGCAACAGTTGGCCTTCAAGGTTTTCACATGAAGCAGTTGTGAAACTATGAAAACAGCACTGGACAACACATTCAAATGATGAGTCTTAAGATTTCGCAAACATGAGTTAAAACAGTTAGAACAGTACCAAGGAAAATTGATGCACAAAAGTATAGACTATCATATTAGTTACTGTGTGGAAATGCTCAAAATCCCGCAAAAAAATCAAAATATCGCAAAATAGTTTTTTTTCGTTTGGCTGAAAGGTCGGTGTATCAAATCAATACAAGCAAAATGTGGCAAACTGTAAAAGAAATAGACTTAGTGAATAAGTCATGACATAAACGAAGAAAGTGACTTAAATGTCCACTGAGGAGACTAAAAATACTGGCAGGCGAAAACATTAGATCTGCGTGGAACCGCAAACTATTTCCATCATGCTTTCTACATTGTTTTCCACCTTTTGAGGTTTGACTGGTGCTCTTTTAATTACGTCATCTTGGTTCCCCTTCTTCTGCTGTAATGGTTTAATGTCAACTAATGAATCAAAAACACACTCTGGTCAGTTTCCATCGACTTAAATGAATATATTTACTTTTGGTTCCAGGAAGCAGTCCCCAGCAGAAAACACCATAGAATCTGCTTAACTACCCCTGCCCCCACCAGCTTCTTATGTCAAATTGCAATGACGACACGGACATAGTTAGTCTCTTCTCTGAATTACAGATTCCAGTAAAAATTGTTTACAATAAGTACATCTCATACTGAGACACCACAATCTTTACGACTGGACAGTCTGACGTCTAAAGTTATAAGGTTTCAATGATTCTTATCAGTAATTTAAAAAAAAGATAATTAACACTGATTCAGCAATTATACATTATACATTTCAGTAAATTCTATGACAGCATTCAACTGGAGAGTTAGTGCAAACGGCTGTTTATCTCAATGAATATTTGCATAAAGGTAGGCGATGGAAACACATTAATTCACATTCTTTTTGGACATTTGTCTGGAATTTTGGTTAAAATTAGGATTACAGTTAGATGGAAACCTGGCTATTGTTCCCCATGCCAGGAAGAAACAAGATATAAACAGTGGAAGGTCAACACTGAGTCCTCATAAGAAGTACAACACTAATATATCTAAAAAAAAAAAGTTTAAAATTAAAAACAGTAAAATGCATAAGCTAGCCCGGCAATAAATTAGTTAACAGTTACTTATAATATTGCATAAGCAATACACTAGCCTCATGCAGCTATTAAAATGTCTAACTTTGTTAGCAGTAAACTATTCACAGAAATACTAAGTTAACAAATCACACAACAGCTACTGTATAGTAAAAGAGTACCTACAAATAATACAACAGAGACATCTGGGTGTAGATGAAAGATAGCATTTCATTATATACTATCTGCTAGTAGGTGTTTGCTACTGAAATTGACTGCTGTTGTCAGTATAGTGATTCATTACTTGAGCTCATCACCATGGAAATTAATGAATCTCCTTTAAATCATAGTCCACACACAGCAGGCAAAGTTTATCCAAAAATATTTATAGTTTCAAGGATTTCAAAGGTTTTACAAATTAGATGATACAAAGATGTGAACCAGTGTACAGAAGAAGAACATACTGCATTATCATCCAATTGCAATTTTTCCTTCTCACAAGCACATCCTAAACATCCAGTGCCTCATGATTCACTGTGTTACTGGTTTCTGTCAAATACCTTGCATGTTTATTATTCTGCAGAAATACAGGTGGTAAAATATCGGCATAGGATAAGATTCAATGCTCTTGAGAGCTACGCAGGAACCAATTAATGTTCTAGTCTGAAACACACAATTTACATCCTCCAGCATTTCCCACAGCAACACAGCAGATTAGATACCCCATTCACCGCAATACCCCCCACTTGTTAATCTTGCTTGGTTGTGTTTAGCACTGTCTATGCTCACAGAATTTGGATCAGAAACACTGGAGTTGAACTTGTTCGTTACTAGAGGACATGAGGGGCAATAGAAAAGCCTTTGGCTCCAGCCAATGAGCTTACCCAACATGATAGAACCTGCTAATGCGATTGGCTGAGCTGCGAGATGTTGGTTCCATCAATGAAGACAGATTTCTCCCCTCAGGTAGCCTATCAAGAATCTGATCATGACCGCCTGGTTTTCATTGGAACATCAATCCAGGAGTCTGTCTGAAATAATAGTTTGAATTAGTGAAGCATGAAACTATGGCTGTCAGTGAATGTTAAATTCATCTATTACCACGCCTGCATACATAGAGAGAGAGAGAGCGAGTTGAAAGGTTGGGAGAACATTGTGTTGCAATGAGTTGACACTTCTGCAGAGTACTGCCCAAAAAAAAAAAAAAAAAAAAACTAAAACCATAGATGGTGCAGATACATTGTATACTTACGGTGATAATGGGTTTAATGTGTACGGCTTGTGTGGAGACAATTGCTGTTTAAAACCAAACAGAACTGACCCTGTATTTAACGATAATGCTCTTCCATGTTTTTAGGATTTGTTATTCTGTTCATCTCTTCCCATATTTCAGCTAAAAAAGTTTTGACAGCGCACCATCATGATCCACAGTGTATTAGTGTTTCGTAAAATAAGTTATCTGTAATCATATAAAGCCCCACAATATGTGTTTATAGGTTTTATTCCATTCTGGGTGTCGGCAGCCTGATACCAACAGACATATAGGGACATGGGACATGTCTAAATGTAAAGATGTGCATCCTCTCCCCACCACATTCCTAAAGGTTGAGCAAGCAAATTTAAAAGGAGCAGGGAGGGGAAATGCTATTGAAGTGGAATTACTAACAAATATCTCTAACCACATCTTGGACGTGAAAACCTCAACAAAGAGCCCCCTCAGTGTAGAAGAAGAGAAGTAATGACCTAAATCCTGACCTGTACCTGCTATTTGATGAGACATACGTTATGGACCGATATCCTAATGAATCACATCTACATTTACAGTTCATAAAAGCTACAGAAAGGGAGGGATGATGGGAGAGGACGGCTGCTTGGTGAAGGTGGCACACACTTGTGAGTTTGTGGTGAAGATTTGTGTCATACTTTCAGCAGGAACCATATTGAATCTAAATGTGCAATGTGCAAGGAATGAAGAAACCCAAGGGAGATGGCCCAAACATTTTTATATGAGTGCCAAAGCTACTGGAGGCCCATAGGAACAATTTATATATGTGTGTGTGTGTCTATTAATGTACATATCCAAGTTAATCTCTTTCTTAAACATCACAACAAAACAGCTCATGACCCCAGATAAATTCATCCGTAAAGGGGGTTGAATAAATATAAGTGATGGGCCTATGAAACATAACCGCAGGTGGGAATAAAAGGGAAGGTAGCAGAGGACAATTTTGTTTCCCCATCTTCTTGAATGAGTTTCTTATTACCTTAATCCTCTCACATAAGGCAGGCAGTTTAAATCTTTTCTCTCATAGAACACCGTGCTTTAATGATGCAGAAAGATGAAATCCACATTTATGGAGGAGGAGGAAGTCAAAGTACAAGGCGCTAAATGTCTTTACACACTGCGAACTGAAATGGGGGCAGTTCACACATCACAGCCCTTACAGCATCAGGAAAGTCACTCTAAGTCAGCTTGTTTGCAGCTTGCAATGCTAAATTTACAATTCATCTTGAATGATGATTAGCTCGGCTTCCTCCAACAGTCCAAAGACAGGCAGGTTAGGTTAGCTGGCGACTCTAAATTGCCCGTAGGTCTGAATGTGAGCGTCAATGGTCGCTTGTCTCTAAGTGTCAGCCCTGTGATGGACTGGCCACCTGTCCAGGGCGTACCCCGGCTCTCGCCCAATGTCGGCTGGGATTGGCTCCAGCCCCCCCCTGCCTAGCCAGTATCTACCCAAAGCCTGCATGTGAGGTGTTTAGGGAGCATCAGTAAATTGTATCTACAGAAAATAACCTGGGTTACACCCCCCCCCCTCTCAAACTGCACGAGTCTCTGCATACACATGGGTCACAAGCCGCGCCACCCACCACCAAAGTAAATTCTCAACCTGTGGGAAACACTGCTGTGAATATGACTACTTTGGCTTGGTTTGAATTTTCTTAAATTGTTTTAATGTAGCTTTTTTGGAATTGTTGTCATTTACCTACCATTACA
Organism: Xiphias gladius; assembly: GCF_016859285.1. NCBI lineage: Eukaryota > Metazoa > Chordata > Actinopteri > Istiophoriformes > Xiphiidae > Xiphias > Xiphias gladius. The sequence goes on along the minus strand of NC_053406.1, from coordinate 15,530,282 downwards.
TGATAACAACAAAGTAATCCTAATATGTTTGCACAATAGTCTGGAAAGCTCTGAAGCTTGAAGCTGGCATTCAAATCAGTGCCCCAAACATCCAGAGAGTACAATTATCTCAGACAGGAACCTCCAGAAAAGAAGTACCTACACAAACCTGTTTCACATCAACTTTAAAGGAATAGTATGACATTTTGGTAAATATGCTTATTTGCTTTATTGCCAGATGTAAAGACCAAGACCAACCACATATCTCAATGGTAAAACTGAAGATTCAGACAGCTGGTTAGCTTAGTTTAGCATAAAGACTGGAGACAGGAATAAACAGCTAGCCTGACTCTGTTCAGAGCCACTAACCAGCACATCTAAAGCTCTATTATTACCATATTATATCATATTAACCCTTTCAAAAACCAAAGTGCTAAAACTATAGCTTGTTGGGGGTTGTGTGCCAGCCTATGGCCTGGCCTGACCATTGGGAGCAATTTAGGGTTCAGCGTCCTGCCCAAGGTCTCTAGGACACATGGGCAGGAGGAGCTGGAGATCGAATCAGGAACCTTGCGATCAGTGAGTGACCTGCTCTACCTCCTGAGCCACATAGCCGCCCCATTTCCCTTGTTTTCTTGGCCATGGGCAGGAACTTCCCCCTCTGGTTGCCTCACAGTGACAAGAAGACTCTCATAATCCCCCATGTAAAACAACCGTAACCATAAAACCTGTCGAGTTTTATAGGTGCTGGTACTCTGGGTGGACTTTGTTGCCTTTGAATAGAGCAGTGCTAGCTGTTTCCCCATGTTTCTATAATAACTGCCTGCTGGCTGTAGCTTCATATTTAACTGACAGACGTGAGAGGGGTAGTGATCTTCTCATCTACGTAGCTCTCGGCAAGAACATGAAAAAACATATTTCCCAAAATCTTGAACTATTTGTTCAGCTTGTCAGAGACAAAACCAATAAAATATATGTTGCATGTACATACATGGCAAGCCTTTCTCATGAATTATCTTCATTTTTATTTTTTGTTTTCTTATTTATAAATCAAGTTATGTTATGTAGACATTACTACTTAGAGTAAATGTGTATGAGCGTGTGGGTTGTACTCACACATACACACACACACACACCCACACCCTGGTGCTACAGAGAACTGCCACATTCTCAAACTCAAACTGCTGACTTGCTGAGCTGTTCCACTGGAGCTGCTGGGGGTTAAGTGCCTTGTTAAAGTGCAATTTGACAGAAGTGGACGGTTCATTAGGCAGTTCATTTACTGTATATACAGACCCAAATTACAGTGGGCATATCTATCATATCAGCTATCATAACTGATACTTTGTTGGTGCTGAATCTACACATTTCTGAGGAATGGTTTAGTTTTCCTCTCAGATGGATGTGAGCCAATCATCGCATTGGAGGGGGAAGATTAGAAATCATACACTGTGTCTGGATGACTGAAAGCTAGGTCAGCAATCTTGGCAGCTAAAAACTGGCTTTGCGACATTTCAGTGCAAGCAAGTTCTGCAGGTCAGCTCCTCCCACAGATCAACAGTGGAATCTAGTATGTACGTGACTCCACATGCCTTTCACACAGTAAAATGCATGTGTATCCATGTTCTACAACTGTCTTTTCCTGTGACACTCAAGCTCCTGCGGTTCCACTGATCGACATACATCTGTAGGATAAACCCTGTTTATGCGTAGGATTAGAGAGTGATTTTGCCGTGGGGACTTGCGTCAGAGAGGATCTCTCTGCTCATGGATTGCTTTGACGGATCCCATGGGCAGTTCAGGAACTTCAAGAAGGACGACTTTGAGGCTAACTGGATTAAGGTGGCAGAATGCAGATTTGGTCAGTTGTACCAGGTCAAGCTCAAACTCTGGCGGGAAAAGTGTGCCCTGAAAAGCTTTGACACAACTTTGTGTGCAAACAACTTTTACAGGTGGGACTAAAATAATGAAAAATAGCACACATTTCTTAGTATATTGAATTACTATTGAACTTTACAAAGATTTTGTGGTTACTCTTGGTGCCTTTACAAAGTTTGACACAGAAAATAATGTTTCCAGTGGTCAAAGCTCAAAATAACTATTAAATGCCCAAAGCCCCTTCGCTGACTATTATTTTTTCCATCACAGGAGAGTAATAGACGAGGCGTCCAACATAGCCAAAGTGAAATTCAAGTACATTATGTCCATCTACGGACTGTGCAGAGAAGCGACTGCTGTGGTGATGGAGTACATGAGTAATGGATCGCTGAACAATCTCCTAGCCAGTCACACTTTGATGTGGCCTAAGAAGTTCCAGATGATTCATGAGTCCTCCATGGGCATGAATTTCCTCCACAGTATGAAACCTCCACTACTTCATCTTAACCTTAAGACGTCCAACATCTTACTAGATGATCATCTCCATGTCAAGGTCAGTGAAACTCAGAAAATAGCATGATAAGACTGTAAATATTTACAGTGACCTCTTGACATTTCTGAGCTCTGCAGAGCAATATATGGTAATTCTGTACAACTGTGGAATTCTTATTTTTCTACTAAGATCTCAGATTTTGGTTTAATCCACTGGGAAGAGGGCATGAGCAAGAAGTTGTTCATGGAGCATCTGACAGCAAGAGGGAACATAAGTTACATTCCTCCAGAGACTTTCACTCAGTGCCGTGATCCTCCAGGAACTACCTTTGATGTTTACAGGTGACTTACCAAGGGCATTTTCAAAATTGCACCATCAAAGAGTCAGGACTTTTTTTTCTGATTCAGTGCACAATCCACAATTAACACAGTGTAACCTTGCTCTCTACTGTATATATTTTTACACTATTACATGTCACATGGAAGTATTCTATATATTCTCCTCATGTCTGACTCACTATTTCTTACCCTTTTTTATTCGCTGGTATTATTTTATCTTAAAAAGCATTATGTTTTTTTTAAAATATGAATTTTTTATATAAGGGGGATTGCCACAAAGTTCCCTGAATGCAGGATATGCAAAAGTGAGAAAGTTAGGACTGAATTGCCCCTTTCTGCTTTGATCTACAGCTTTGGAATTGTGATGTGGGAGATTCTGACACAGCAGAAACCGTATGCAGGTAGGAATTAATTCATATAATTTGAAATAATAATTTGAAATGTATCACATCTTCACATCAAATAGATTTAAATATGTAAATTCAGGAAGGAGTCATGTAACTCTCAATATTATCCATTAAAAAGCATAATGGTGAAGGCAATTTCATCTCACTGTTTCTAGAACTGAATGTTAAAGTTGAACACAATACACCTGAACAAACAGCCTCAGCACTCCAAAATATTGTAATTAAGTATAAAAAGTAGCAAAAAGTGAGAAAAGCACTCACTCAAAATGCCTCGTAACATCTACCAATGGGTATACAGCACTTTATTGAAATAACATGCTGAAAGATACAGTATATCAGTGCAGAGGTTAAAACAAAAGAAAGGAGCATATTGTTTTTCACACTTCAAATTTTATTCATGGCACTCATGAAGTCAGGGTAGGTGTTTTCCTATGAGCAACAACCCTTTATTAAGCCACGACTGACACTACTCCTTTACCATAAAGAACAGGTAACCATGTTGTGTGGAATTAATATGTAGTACCGTCACTTGATTTGCAGCGGTAGAAAATAATGTTCTCATAAACTGAGTACACAACATAATGTGGCCCGGTGCCCCTCTGGCAAAATGTTCTGCTATTGTGTTGACACAAGTAAACCTGCTTTGCTGCTGTGGTTGCTCTCTGCATGTGTTGATTTTCGCTGAACCCCATGTCTGACATCTTATTTGTGGACCCAGGGTGCAGTGTGACCACAGTGCTCTTACAGGTATCACACGGTAAGAGACCCTGTGTGGAGATGATACCCGAACAGAGGCCCCACGAGTGTGGTCAGATGATCAGCATCATGCAGCAGAGCTGGGACCAGGACCACAGGAAGAGGCCACCCTTCTCAGGTGCAGTGGTCAAAAACAAACAAACAAAAAAACAGAGCTGAATTGTTTTCTGCTAACTTTCTAATTTACATTTATAGTTCTCACTGGAACTGCAGCTCCTTATGTCACCACTGACTTCCCAAAGCTACTGAGTTGGTGCTTTAACAGAGCAAATTGACTGATTGCCCAGATGCATTGAGATGAAAAAACAACAATATTATTTCTCACAGATGATGAGCTGTAACAAGGCACCGGTTACAAGACACGCATTTGAATAAGATTTTAAGTTCTCCAAACTCGAGGAATGATATTTCTGAAGTATCCTGGAATAATGACGTGATACCAGAATTTTTAAGGCTTATTTTTACAAGGACTGGTTTGATTGCTCTATCACCAGTGTGCCCTTGAGATAATGATGAAATATATATGGGAAAGGATACATAGCATGCAAAATATCTTGGTTGCATCCATAGAAATACGATGTGTACTTTATCACATTTGTCTGATGTTATGTTAAATTGCTTTTGTCATTTTAATGTGTCATTAAGTTATATTTGAGTCTAAAATGGTGCAAAGATATTCAGCAATGCTATTAACTATATTCCCTAAATGAGAATGTCACAATGGGGGGAAATGTTTCTCTTTTGATCCACATATGTGTTGCAGGTACCAGCTCTGTGCAACAAAATATACCCAAAAAAACGAAAAGACATGTTGTGCTCTTTGGCTTTGTAGTGAGAATGTTGTGATGCTTGAGTGAAACACAAAGTGGGTCACCTCTGTTTAGACAATCACTTCTGACTTTACAAGTCATGTTAATGAATAAAAATTAGTGTTACGTATACTCATAAGCAGCAGCTATTCCAATTTGTGATATTCACAAAAACTCACTGCTGTTACTGTAACTACGAAAGAATTTACCATTAATTCATGCATGACTGTTCATTCTCTGTTGTGATGCAATTGAAATGAAATGAAAAGATCTCATCAAGTTGCAAGTATGGGGGTACATTTGTTTGATTAGGTAAAATTCAGATCAGTCCTTGACCGCTGTTTCGTTTGCAGACACTGTGAAGAAAACCGAGCCTCTGAGTGAAGTCCTGAAGGTCCCAGGACCAATCAACTATCACAAAAATGGTAACAAGGGTCGGACATCAGATTTTTCTTGGCTGGTTCCCCCGATACATAAAGTTAGTTCAACTTGATACACTGCTTTGAACGATACTGTAGAATCTATTGTATATAGTCCACCTTTGGCAAAATGGACAGCTCATGTTAGTGGTATTATAAGGAGGAGTGTGGGAAAAAGTTATATCCTGTACACTATAAAAGAGTCTACATCCACACTACTGGCTATGTGAGGACGTAATTAGGCATAGCGTTGCTTTAAGGTAAGTGCCAGTGTTGCCAGATTGAGCAATTTTACATCCCAAAGTTGCTGCAGTTTGTGTCAAAATTCCCAGTAACTCAGTCAAATCTGAACACGCAGACATAATAGACAAATTTTTAGATTCATTGACTTAGACTTTCAGAGGATATCATTGTCTCTGATATCCATTACAAATAAGCATCCATAAACATCAGTACATCCAATGGTACATGTCATATCAAACAGTAACTGCTGATAGCAAAATTCTGTGTACTTAATTTTCACTTACGATCTGTTTGGGCTACTATTTGTCAGTCAAATCTGGCAACACTGGTTAATGCTATCATTAGAGTGATAACAAGCTGACAACGACAATGCTAAAATGCTGATATTTAGCAAGTATAACATTTATCGTGCTCAACATGTTAGTTTAGCATCTTAGCATGCTAAGCACTGAACACAAAGTACAGCTGAGGCCGACAGGAATGCTATGAATGTCGCCTGGTACTAGATAAAAGGTTAGAGGATCATCAAAGTTTTTAGGATTTATACTCTAGGCACTTTGGATACCTGTACCAAATTTCAACCTCATGGTGGCGCCAGAGAAAAAATCAGGGGATCACCAACGTCAGTAGGCTTCATGCTCTACCATGAATGACTGTACAAATTTTTAGGGCAGTTTTAGTAGCCAGTCTGGCTAAAAAAAGAAAAGTGCAATAATTAATTTGCACTATTCTATGCAGATAAATGATTAATACTTGTACTTAACTGTTGAGTCATTCATACCCTTGAACACCCATGCCCATACACAGTATTGATTGATATGTGTGCTTATTAGCCACTTGTTATGATTGATGTCACAGCTAATGACTTCTGAAGTATTTTCTTTCTTTCTTTTCCATTGTAGATTGCTTTGCCTGAGATGCCTGACCTTCCCTCAGGTAAACACATGGGTAGGGCAGGATGGAAAATCATGTTCAATGCAAAGCCCAGAGGGCTGACATTTAAAAGTGCTATTTACAGTGCTGTCACATTTTTAATATTACCTTTAGTACTGAAAAGTCGACAGTCAACCATCAGTGAATAAAATAAGCATTCAGAAGCATTCTTACAGCCTCTTGGGTGCCTTTTCTCTGAAATGTTGACTACATTATTGAATAGATGATTCATAGTATGTTTTATTGTTCCTTTCTTTTCTGATCCCTATTAAAAATAGAAATGTATATGTACATTTGTTCAAACACTAATGCACTAGATAAACATTTCACATCAATAGCTGATACTGACTGAGAACCTAAGGCTCCAGAAATCTACCATTATGTACACAAGCATACTGCTATACACAATAAAATGAGGAAACTCAACTATAATAAAGCAAAATTCATTAAATACAAGTTCCCGTGAACCACAATACTCACCATTTCTGCAGCTCTTTTTCTCATATAATTCCCTCTGCGTTTCATTTTACAGATGACCAACACGCCACTGATGGCATTCTTTCTCTGCTGTACAAAAAAGACTTTGGTAGTTTCAGACAGTCTGTGAAAAGAGAACATGTGAAGACACAGTTTTCAGGAAAAAAGAGCCTTCTTCACTATACGGTAGCCAGTGGGGATGCAGAGAGCGTGGAGCGGGTCCTTAGTCTGGGTGCTGAAATCAACTGTACAACTGGCAGAGGTTACACTCCTCTCATTATTGCTGTTCTGCACAGGTCTGTATAAAATATTTTCGCATATTGTTCTAAGAGTGACACAGTGAAAAGTCATTTGTGCTAGCAACTGACTATTTTGATGATGTCTGCAGTTCTAAGGTTATTCAAAGTTAAAAATAGTTTATTAGGTCAATTATGTCATTGTTTAGGTAGACTTGGGAAAAGGCTTGTTTACTTTCTTGCAGATCCAGAAGATAGTGAGCTTAGTTTAGGATAAAAACTGGAGTCTACGCTAGTTGCCTGGCACCATCACATTTAAACACGCCCAGTAAAGAAATGCCCAGCACATAACCCCCAGTAAAACCACAAATTGTTGTTTTGATGTTATTTGTATAGGTCGCAAAGCCATTTGTATTGATGTATTTTTGTATAGATTGAACAAACAAGATATAACATCTAAATCAGAGAGCTTTGGAGGTGCAGGCAGGTGGATTTTTTGTCTTTTGACAGAGCCAGACTGGCTGTTTATCCTTGCTTCCAGCTAAAACAACCGGCTTTAGCTTCATATTTAACGGACAGGCATGAGAGCAGTATCGATCTTCTCATCTAACTCATCTAAGAGAGCGAATATTTCCGAAATTGTCAAACTATTCCTTTAAAAGTAATACAATACACTAAGGATGAAGCATCTTTTCTACAGGCTTCATGACATCATCTCTCTGTTGCTGGAACGTGGTGCAGCTGCCACCCAGGGAGATGAAGACCAGTGGACAGCGCTACATTTTGCTGCTCAGAATGGCGACGACAGAACTGTAAGTCTTCTTTTGGACAAAGGTGCTGTGGTGGATGCCCGGGAAAAAGCTGGTTGGATGCCCCTCCATCTGGCCAGCCAGAATGGGCATGAGACAGTGGTGCGCCTGCTGCTTTCACGGCAGTCAGAGGAAGCAGTTGGAGAACGGGAGGAGGCACAAGGGAGAACGCCTCTGCACCTAGCCTCCACCTACGGTCATCTGAATATTGCCAAGCTCCTCCTCTCTCAGGGAGCAGATCCCAGTGCTACAGACTGCTCTCTCTCCACTGCTCTTCACTTATCAGCTGAGGAAGGCCATAACAGAGTGGTGAGACAGCTGGTGAAGAGTGGGGCGAATACTGACAGTGCAGACAGCAGAGGATACACTCCACTTCACCTGGCTGCTCTGAAGGGTCATACAGGCATATGCAGGCAGCTGTTGTCGAATGGGGCTAGCCCAGACTCCAGGACACTCCAAGGCTGGACGCCCATGCATCTGGCTGCCCTGAGGGGTCACGAAGCCACAGTGGTCCAGCTGGAGAGTCAGGGCGGTTCTGTGAACGCTACAGGTGAGAATGGATGGACCCCGCTCCACCTCGCCTGCCACCAGAGCGAGCTGGAAGTGGTGGCAAAGCTCTTGGCAGCCAAAGCCGACCCAAACGTGACAGAGGAAGGGGAAGGATGGACGCCGCTACATGTAGCCTGTACCAGTGTCAGTTTTCCAAGTGTCCTCCACTTGATATCACATCATGCGGATGTCAATGCAGTAAACTCAGGAAAGATGACTCCTTTACACCTGGCTGCCCAGCATGGCTGTGTGCCAATTGTAAAGGCTCTACTGTTGAATGGAGCAGACAGGACACTGCTGGACTCCTCGGGATCCACAGCTCTGACTGTGGCCCGAAGATGTGAAAAATGGGAAATAGTGCAACTACTGGAAAAGGGATGTTAACTATGACTCTATTTCTGTATTAGGGTACAATGAAAACATCAGCGACACAACTTGAACACTATCCTTCTTTTGAGTTGGGCTTTTATTTTGCAGGTTAAAACAAGATTTCGAAAATAGTTTTAAAGTTGTTGTTTTTTTCGGAAACATAACTATACCACACAGTAGAAAAGCACAGGCTATTTGCTCTATTGTATCTGTCTAGTATGTTCAAGAAAACTGATTTTTTTTTTCACCCAATTTTTCTTACATATATTTAACAAAACCCCACTAAGTTTGGGTTTTGTCAAATCATTGGATAATTAAAATGTGACTATACATTTTCTAATGCAATTTTTGAACTTTTTTGATCTGATTTTGCTAGTAATTTCTTTGCTGTAAGTTACAAAAGAAGTACCATATAGGGTCTTGCGACTGATGCCAAATCAGGCATTTCTACTGAAACAATATATTACAGCCTGTAAAACCCTACAGGGTAAGCTGACACATGGGGTAAGAATCAGACTATAATGAAAAAACTCACATTGATTGTTCTCTTTGAATCACCTTGCTTCTTAATGTGTGCTTTCCTGATGAGCGGCATTAACGCTAAAATAAAATATAAAAGAGCTACTGTTATTATGACTATTAGAGAGACTAATAATTACGTTAAAAAAAAACTGATGACATAATAAATGGATCACTATTATTGGCACTATTTAACAACATCTATCGAGCTTTTCCAAACTATAAATGCATGTACTGTATATTTTTTATGACAAGGCAAGTTAACCCTGATTATCAGTCATCCCCTGCAGACTGGGAGAAGCACTGCTCAGTTTGTGCCATACTAATTCACCACAGTGACACCTTATTAAATTGAAATGAAATTCACGGATTCAGGAGCTGTATTGACCTACATGTTTACAACGTGTTCCGTGAAACCACAAGAGACTGATTCTGATGGAGGGGTGGGAGCTGAGCTGGTTCAAATTAAATGAACAGAGAATAAATATATTGAATTTAGACTGAGCTTAGATTTTTTTGGGGGGGTTGCTAAGTGACTGTCTTCTTTTTGAACTGTTATTTTATTCTAAAACTTTAGAATAAAGTTTGTCTCCAACTGTTTTTTGAATGTTTGTATGTCAACACTTAACCACCCACCCATCCCCTTCTAATCCCCTTGGATGGAAAAGGCATTGCTCACTGTGTGTGTTGGAGTTTAAGGTTCACTAAAATTCCACTTGTCTGTGGCTGTTCACCTGACCAATACACTGTGTAAAAGCAATCCAGTAACAAATAAAGTGCACAAACATAGATTTACATCAGATTAATATTCAGACACACAGAGCATGATGACATCAGTATGCAACAAACTAAGCTATTACCAGCTGTAACAGAAGTGACCAAGAACCTCATGGTCATTCTGGCTGCAATCTAGAGATCATTTGTGGAGATGGGAGAAACATCCAGAGGAACAACCAATTCTAAGCATCATGTCTGGTTTCCTCCAGTCATGACGCTTAGAATTGAGGCCACACAGTTCAGTCTTGGTTTCATCAGACAAGAGAATTGTTTCTTGTTTCTAACAGTCTGAGAATCCTGTAAGTGCTTTTTTGCATACTATCACTGAGGAGAAGCTTCTGTTTGGCCACTCTGCCATAAAGCCCAGGTCGGTGGAGAGCTGCAGTGATGGTTGTCCTTCTGGAAGATTCTCACATCTCCACACAGGATCTCTGCAGCTCAGCCAGAGTAACCACTGGGTTCTTGTCACCTCTCTTACCAAGGCCCTTCTCCCTATGGCTCAGTTTGGCTAGGCCACTAGCTCTAGGAAGAATCCTGGTTGTTCCAAACTTCTTCTGTTGAAGAAATATGGAAGCCACTGTGCTCTTGGGAACCTTCAGTGGAGCAGAAATATTTTCTGTGGCCTTCCCCAGATCTCTGCCTCGACACAATCCTGTCTCTGCACTCTACAGGCAGTTCCCTCGACCTCATGGCTCGGTTTGGGCTCTGATATGCATTGTCAGTTGTGTGCCTTTCCAAATCATGTCCAATCAAATGAATTTACCACAGGTGGACTCCAATCAAGGTGTAGAAACATCTCAAAGTTGATCAAGAGAAATGGGAGGAACCTGAGCTAAATTTCGAGTGTCATAGCAAAAGGGTCTGAGTACTTGTCAGTGTGATAGTACTGTTTTTCCTTTTTAATAAATATGCAAAAAATTCTTAAATTCTGTTTTTGCTTGGTCATTATGGGTTATTGAGTGTAGATTGATGAGGGAAAAATGAATTTAAACAATTTTGGTATAAGGCTGCAACAAAACAAATGTGAAAAAATTGAAGGGGTCTGAATATTTTTTAATAGCACTGTAGGTGTCACACAGAGATAGAAAACCTTGAAGTCAAATATCGAAAGGTCCTTGGTGAGCTGTATGGAATAACCCAAAGTAAAGTATCTGTTGAAATTTATCCACTACAGTTTGATAAGCAGCTATCACATAATGAGAAGAGGCTCTCTGGAGAGGGATGTGTACTTCAGGTTAGGTAGGATGATTTATAGTTGAAAGTGTCCTTTTTACTTTACTTACACATCTTCTATCAGCCAGTAATTGAGTTTGAAGCCACCTACACTTATTTCGTTTTCTAACAGGGAGACAAGCAGGAACAAGTTGATGTCATGTCAGCTGCTGGTACCACAAACACCAAAGAGGCAAGGAAAGAAACTGCAATGTGGTGTTTTCTTTCATTTGTGGAGGCACAATTTTATAATTATTATCATCATCATCATCATCATCATCATTATTATTATTATTATTATTATTAGTAGTAGTAGTAGTAGTATTATATCCTTTAATAACCTCCTTTAATAAATACTCTTATTTGACATTTATACTATTTGTTCAAATCAGAACAATAGCTTAATGAAACACGTCAGGATGCTACTCCACCTTGTGCTCGTGTTTATTTTTTGTGCAATGAAAAAATACCAATTTGTAAAATTGTTTTAAACTAACTTAAACGGAAACTTAGCTTCCTAACTGGTTTGACTGAACTCAGAAAAGGTGCATTTCCACCTACATAAATTAAAGATGTGTTGCTGCATTTGAAAACTCTAAAGGCTTTGTTGTAAAACTCATCAGGAGCAATTTGTATGCATAATAGTATTATCAAGAAGTTACACAACTGGATCATTTGGACCTGATATGTATGAGCCGTTTAATCTCATTCTCTAAATCCTTACCTAAACCCCCCTTAACTCCTATAGACTGTTGAGGCTGTTTACCAAGGTTTGACAGTACAGGTGTTGTGTTTGCATAAAGATTTTAAAATGTTATTGTGTTGCACCGAGGCCTGACACGTTGTTCAGAGGGTCTGTCTGACCTTCCCAGCTCTCCTCTTAATGATAGGATGTAATCTGGCTACTTATCGGTATATTTAGCTTCTCAGAGGAGAGCCATTATGCCCTCTGCAGAGCCCCTCTTAACTGGCAGGGTTAAACTCACTGTTGAGCTGTGCCCTGTGGTGTTTAGCCCCTGCAATCATGACTGATGCATTGTGTCTTTTGACCCAGGTGTGCCGCCTCAGCAGGGCTAAGCAGGCACCTAGGCAGGCTTCTCTGGTCCTTGCCACAGTAAGTGATTGAGTGATCTATCATGTCTCCTGGGGGATGATTTTTTCCAGAGAGATGATACGGAAAACATTTTTTGCTCCTGTCATCTCTCAGCGACCTATCACTCTGCAATATGACAGTGGAAAAACACCCCAGGTCAGTCTCTCTATATCCCCAAGGTTGTTGCTTGCTGATGTGCAAGAGACTGCTCTTTTTCACCTCAGTGAACCTCCATTCGGGTTACTGAGTGAAAGCTTTTTGATTAAACGACTTTCTTGTCACATAAATACTTTGAATAGGTAACCTAGATAAAGAAACATTCCACGATAGTTGTAGAAAAAATGATTCTTATTTTTTGCCTAAAGGATTCAAAAATGATAACCTGCTGCTCAACTTCAGAGTGTATTCTCAAAGCTGTTGAACTGTTGCTACTAAATGGCCTTGTGTTCTCCTGTGTATTCTTATTATCCCTTCAGCTCCCTTTCCTTGGTGTTGTCATGTTCTTGTGAAATGATTAATGGGGGATCTCATTGCTATCTGCCTAGCATCGAGCATAAATTTCCCATCACTCAGTGGCTTTACACTATTAGAATACCCTACATAGCACAGTATGCATAGTTTAGCAGCATTACACACTTGGGGGGATTGTATATCCCATCTGTGCTACGACAAATCAAGTCTGTGTGTGTTCATTTCATGCTTCACGCCCCTTTGTTTCTTGTGTATCTTATCTTTCACTCAGAAAATGACCTCATTTAGCCTTTTCTAATGATAACTAATCCATAAAGGCTCTGAGTTTGCTTCTGTTTCCTTTTTTCTTCCTCAAAATTATTAGTGGTTCAAAGAGTGTTAAATCCCTAAATTAAATCAGTGAAAAGCAATTTTCAACTCTGTCTCTATACAACATAATATAGCGGTTGGGCTGTAACTCCATCAGCAGCCATAATGCTGAGTAGTCTTTTGATTGTAAAGAGAAAGTCATGATAGGGAAAAGTGTAATTTGCGCAAAATTTTAGAAGAAGTAGCAATTGTTTGGCTGTTTGTTACAATGGTATATTTAATAGTGTGTTTTTGTACTTGTCAGGCAAAGCAGAAGAGTTGATGACTGCTTTTAGTTCAGCACCGCCCCTGCACATTTTCACATAAAGCATTAGTTGTTTGTGTTCTGTCTCAAAGGCTATAATCAAATTTGATGACTGGGTTATAAAAAGGGTTACACAGAAATAAAAAAAAAGAAGTGATACAGTTTCCTATAAAACATTTATTATCTGTACAACATATTTGTTTGTTATTTGGCCTTAAGCCCTTGGGTATCACAACTGAAATAATAGTCTCTGCAACACTGATGCACATGCCTGTGCTAGGCTCTCGGGCTGTAGTCTCCAGTTATATCCTGTTATGATTCATTGCATCAAATTCACTGAATTTACAGTAAAGCTATCAAGATTATTTTTCTTGTTCTTTAAGAGGCAATTACCACTACAGGCTTGTCTACAGAGGTTCAATGACTGCAAAATGATAGTTAATAATAATCATAGTGGTCAGATATTGAATTAAAGAAATCAAATGGTCAAGGCAGTCCAGGAAAACAAAAATTATTTTTTAAGAGAGCTACAAAGAAATGAATATTGTGTGTTATCAGGATTTTAATATCATTTGCGAGAAATTTGCAGGTTTTCTTTCCTGTAATGGAGTCATAGGGTAGGCAGTTATGGAAGCTGTTAAATTATGCAAGATTCACCACAAGAACTCAAACCTCAAGTAGTAAGTTGAGTTAAAGAGTCATAAAAAGATCTGTTGTTAAAAAAAACTGTAAGGGTGAAATCTTCTGACATTAATGTTTTATCATAAACAAAGAAGAATTCCACTTTACATAACTGAAACAAACCTACTGTGTGTGCCCTATCTGCCGTATGTGTGTAGCATCTGACTTCTGGAGTCTCACATTACATTCATCAATGCTCAAGGGCTGTGTGTGTTTGTATGATTGTGTGTGTGCGTGTGTGTGTGTGTGTGTGTGTGTGTGTGTGTGTGTGTGTGTGTGTGTGTGTGTGTGTGTGTGTGTGTGTGTGTGTGTGTGTGTGTGTGTGTGTGTGTGTATGTGTGCGTGCGTGCGTGCGTGCGTGTGTGTGTGTGTGTGTGTGTGTGTGTGTGTGAAACCCAATAATTCATACTGTCACAATTGTAATACTGGGCTACATTAATGAAGGTAATAGATGCCACAAATGCAGTACTATCCCATTATCTTTTAAAGTACGGAGAGCACAAAAGGTCTTGCAGCTCGAGTTCAGACACCGACACTAATGACCAGTTCTGACCTCTTGCAGACGTGCTAATAAACGTAGGGATCTTGGTAATGGCAGTCTTTGACTTAGACGCAAAATCAGAAGCTTACATGTGGCGCAGTTGTTGAAATAAATGATTGATAACTGATTTATTTGATCCTGCCACAAAAAGACATAAAATATGTGTTTAATATATTTTGTGCTTTCTGTCTCTAAATTGCTTTGTGCTCCAATTGTACCATACCAAAATAAAAAAGGGAATGAGAAAAGTCATGCAGCACATTTCAGCTACTTTTCAGACAAAACTCCTTAAAAGTTTTACTCTGTGCAGATTCATGACAAAAAGATATATAGCTACTATAAAGCAAGTGCAATGGAGATCACAGTACCATATCGTCCAAACACTTCTCTCCTTGGTCAAGCTGCCAGGAGGACCAAACTTACAGTAAATTAAACACTTCTCAGATATGTATCTGTTTCATTTCCTCCTGCTTCCACCTCTTGTCCTTCAGGCTTCGGTAAAGATTACATCTAACCTCTGCAGATGAATGAGAATGGTTTCCATCACAGGCCACTCCTTCCCTTAAAACAACACACCTCAAACCATCAGTTAATGCTACTGCTGCTCATACCCTGTCACTCTCAACAGGCTCGACAGTCACTCATGCATTATTCACTGTAAGTCATGCATAGCATGCAGGCATGTCAAATGGCATGACTTTGCACGCACACAAATTTACTGCACTGCATGAGCTGAAACAGCATTTTAAAAAATATGTGAAGGCACAGCATGATTCCGCAGAAGCTTATTTTGATAAGAATAACATTCTTTAAACAAAATGACGTGGTCAAGGGCTAAACAACCTTTCAGGCCCAGCATGCATACAACAACTAAAGTATCCCAATGCAGTAGGAAAACACTGGTGTAGCTCTTCCGCATAAAGTGTTAGGAACAAACAAATCATTTAATTCATGAAATCAGGGTTTTACTAATGCTCAACGCAAAAGCCGTTTCAGGAGAAACAGCGGACAATGCTGCTGCATGTGTTTGCTATCATTACCTTGTGTCAGCAGTTTCTAGCTGACTTGGCTTGAAACAGTACAGTTTCTCAGGAAACAGTGTTAGCAATGCTCCCGAGCTGGCAGGTCCCTCGTCAGGTGGAAAGTCCTGAAAACATATGAAAGCCTGTTTGTGTTTGTTGTTAAAGCAGTAAAGGAACAGTACAGTGAAATTTTCAGCTCCACTGCACTATGCAGTTGTTTTGTTCATTCGAGGCTGGCCTAAATGTTTTACACTGCAAAAAATAAAACCGGTTACTTTCACCTGTAAAAAAACTAAACTTGTAATGGCACATGATGACTTATTTTAGTTGTGTCGATAAAACTGTGGCCTCATATTTTACCTACTAAAACTATATTATACTTTTGAAATTTCCAATAAAACTGTGCCAAATCCCTTCCAAAATCCCCTTGATATTCTTCGCAGCAGAGTAGAAAATATGAACTGAGAATAGGTTATCTGTTATAACCTTTCCACACTCCTTCACGCTAGCATTAAAGCGTTAGATCTTGCTGAGAAAATGAATCAATACATTCAATACAAGTGTAGATAAAGGTGAGACTGGTGTCTTAGATATCCGAAAAGCCTAAAACCTTTAATTAGCAACTCTATGCACTGTCTGTGTAGATCTTATTAAAAATTTACTCAACATTTCTAATATCTTGGATAAAGATATAAATATAAAGTATTTTCCAGGACCTTTTCTATTTTTCTCCCTGTTCTCTTTTGTATCAGGATGACACTTGAACACATAACTAGGTGACAGATATGTCATGTTAAATAACACACTCTTAATGACTGTCAAGCAATATCTGTGATGCCTCAGCCACAAGGATGTCGATGTGGTGTCTTGGGTTGATAGCTGACAATAGAGCAAAGCATCTCAAACTTTATGATAAGGACCCTCAAAAGACACAGCTTGTCAAGCAGCAGTCTAAAAAGATGTTCATAACCCCAATGCTTATAATTGCTTTTTTAAATTTAGTTACCATATATAAATTCTGCTGATTGCACAAAATTTGCAGCCGAATCAGGTTAGCAAAGCTTTAAACTCTCTCTGCCTCTGATTCATCTTCGTCTGTTTTACATGCCGTGCTTTGTGTTCAGTGAACCAATAACTCCTGATTGCCTTTACCTTGATGTAGTACCTTTTGGTGAGTTAGGGGGATCGATGAACTTATCCTTGTCTCACACTCAAGGTGGGACAGAAAAAAGACAATTGGGAAAAGAAACTAAAACACCTTTAAATTATGCAACTGTGTTTTTAGTGTAGAAATTGCTGAAGTTGCCTTCTATGCACAATTGCCCCATGTAACTATGTATAAATAAAAAAAGAGCTGATGGGGACACTGATTGCTGTATTTTACGTAAACTGAGGTCATGAGTCAAAGTCATGCCAACACAACTCCGACTAACCTCAGAAAAATTTTGCCATGAAATTTTGAGCAGAAATTCAAGATCCCCAGAGGATGAATCCTAATGACTTTGGTGATCTCCTGACTTTTTTCTCTAGGGGCAGCATGAGGTAGACATTTCAGGTTTTAAGTGAAATATCTTGACAACTAATGGATGGATTGCCATGACATTTTGTAAAGACAGCAAATAACCCTGATGTCTTACTATTTCTGTGGGTCAGGTGCAAGCACTCCAATGCTTCTCCTGTCTCTGATTGTAGAGGGGGAGTGAAGACGGGAAAGAACTGGGGGGAGCAGTGTGCAAAAAGCAGAGAGTGGAAGACATTAAGCAGGGCTAAAGTGAAGACAGAGAGAGAGAGGAAGAACTCATCTCACCAAGAATGTGATTATGACTATCTACACCATGAGTGCTCTCCAATCTCTAACTTTCCCTCCAAGCACAATTAAAAACATCTCCCACTGCTCCTATACCAACCCGAAGCTTCTGATTTGATAGATTGTGTTAAGAATTAGATTGATACTCTGCCTAGGGGGATACATGATTACAAATGACTCAGGCCCATCATCACAGACCTCATCTAAAGCAGAGAAGAGCCAGGTGGAATTAGAAAGAAGAGGGAAGGGGTGGAGGCTGAATTGAAAAGCTCAAGCTAAAACGTGGAGCATATTCAGTCAATCCAATCATATCCATTGCAACACTGTCCTTTTCATTTTGGATCCAGAAATTTTTTGATTTAATTGTGAATTTTCCTCTCTCCCACTGTTATTAGAAAACAAGATTCACTGAAGTACACAGGGGTGGCCCCAAGCTCCCAAGGTCCAATTAATCTTTGTCAGCCTTTTTAAACTCTGTTATATCCATCATCACTTTAGTAGGGAAAGTTAAAAAAAAAAAAAAAGAATATGTATGAGAATCGTGAGGTGGATTCTTCATTCGAGGCAATAATTGCTTTGGTCAAGAGCTGTGATAAGGGGGAGTATATTCATAATTTTAACAGTCATTTCATTCAACACCCAAATGAATGCAATGATTTAATAATCGCTGATATCTTGGAGGGGTGCTCAAGCTTTTGAACAGCTACTGCAACAAACACGTATTTTAAAAAGGTCATGATAAGAGCTTCTCAGAGTGTTGTGAGTGTCTCATTGGAGCCTGAATGATGATAACAGGACCAGAGCCGTTGCACTTTAAAGGGGGTCTTTTTGAAATACCATTATCAGCTCCTTGACAATGAGTTTGGGCAAACCAACTTAGTGCTTCACTAATAGCGACACAGTGTAGCAGTAAATAATTCATACTGTCACAATGGCAATACTGAGCTATATTAATGAAGGTAATAGATGCTACAAATGCAGTGCTATCCCATTATCCTTTAAAGTACGGAGAGCACAAAAGGTCTTGCAGCTCGACTTCAGACACCGACACTAGTGACCAGTTCTGACCTCTTGCAGACGTGCTACTAAACGTAGTGATGTTGGTAATGGCAGTCTTTGACTTAGACGCAATATCAGAAGCTTACATGTGGCGCAGTTGTTGAAATAAATGATTGATAACTGATTTATTTGATCCTGCCACAAAAAGACATAAAATGTGTTTAAACCTTCACAAAACAAGAAAAGATTAAAATAAGAATAAGAAAACATAATATGATTAAAATGCTTGGCTTACCCTAGCCTATTGCACAGTGCACACACACGAGGGGGCTGCCCTCTAAACTTCCATGATTTACTGCATTCTCGTGAAGAAACGTAAAAAGGCACAAAATACACTTCACCCGCTTCAAGATGAAAAGAAGAAGCCAAGTAATTTCCCTTTTATGATACTCAACAAAAACAGAAACAAAATCTCGATCGTTTCTTTTGTTTTCCATTTTCAGATTGAATCAGATGACTGAATGAACAGATGACCTGCACACAGACAAGATGTTATGCATACAGCTGAAGCATGACAAAGGATAAAAACACTAAGGATTAATACAACTTGTTTCTTATTGTTATGTATTTCTTATATCTTAAATAACAAGGTATTTTTAGAAATGAAGTACAGTACTCTATGGCCCAAAATATCATTACAGCATTTCATAGAAGTTGTGCTTAGAAATACTACTAACCAAACTTCCTTATTAAATATTCATTTCACAGACTCTGGTATGAAAACTGTACTAGAAACAGACAGATATCAACAAATCAAATGCAGTTTTAACCCTAACCACTGTGGCCAAAAGCTAAAGAAAGTGTAGAAGTGCACTAAAAGGCAGTAGACTACAACTAATGTGGTGACAAAGAGTGAGCACTTAGTGGTGTTTTGGCAAACAATATGCTAAAAAAGGACATTTAGAAGTTAGGGAATTAATTTAACTAAAATATTTACAACAATAATTAAAATAGTTTCAGCCAACATGCATGGAAATAACGACTGAAAAACCTTGATGTAATAAATGACTCCTAACTAGCACATGCTCCTCAGAGAGCAGACAATGAAGTAGCCTCTTTTTACATTTCCTCTTTGTGTCTCATGAGCAGGCAGAACAATGGTGTTTGCAACTCTTTGACTTCTATCGATAATACCAATTTATCTATATGGTATTACCATATCTGCCACTGAGTCTCACTGAGCACATGGCCTTCTGGGCCTGAGCAGAGAATAAATGCTGATGGATGATGGTCCAGCAGTGATCACACTTAAGATTCAGATTTTAATAATTCAGGATAGCTATCATGATTCAGTTAATTAAGAGGCTCCTCATTGCTTGAACATGCAATACACACAACCCCCACCTCTGTCTAAACTCTGCTTCTGCAACCTCTGGGACTATTTTTGGATATGCCTGTCACCGAGCTCAGCCTAGCCAGAGACCGTACAGAGATGACGAGCGAAAACACCCACTGCAGATTGAAGGGGGAAGAACGGGAGAAGACAGACATAAAGAAGTCTAACCACAGAGACTCAGTATTTCAAGCTGCAACATCTATCTACGTGTAAAACTGACAGACAAGGCTACTCCCTTTGTTATTGACATTTTACATTTGATATTCCTTACAGCAGAATCAATGATAGGCTGTGTAACATCATAAATCACCAGTGAGTACCAATGCTTGGTCACTTGTCATTTCAGATGCATTATTAAGAGACAAGGAGGAGATTGATGGGGACTAGAGAGAATGTATGGATATGTTGGTCTCAGATTGTGTATCTGTATTGTGGGTAGCACCAAAGTAGAATGGAGCTTCAGTATATCAGTGATGCTTGAATTGGAGCCTTAGGGGGCTGCAGAGGGTGGCCAACATTCAGATATTTCCCCTGATGTAATCAGAAATTAAATCAGAGACACGGTGCTGCCCAGCAGCAACAATGATAAAAGAGAGATCAGGACCTTAGCTGTTTACAGACTGACAAAAAACAATGAGTACAAAAAGACCGCATTTCAGTTTAGGCTCTTCTGTGTTGTGAGGAATAACCACTGAACATACTTACATACAGTATGTGTGACCTGTGTGCCTTTGTCTGCATGCCTGTGTTTGTCAGTGTGAATCACAGTGTGCGAGTCTTGCATTCCCTGTGTTTACACTGTTGAGCTCTTAAATATTCATTAATTCAGATGTGATTCTGGTGCTAAATCTCCAGTGAATTTTTCACTGATACTAAATTCAGATACATGTCAATGACAGTTATGCATTAATAATTTATATACTCAACAAAGACACAAAGAATTTAAAACAGGGCTTTAAAGATAGAAATAGCAAGGACCTCCTTAAGCATTAAAAAATGGATATTGATTGCTTTAAGGCTATACTATAGCTTTAAGCGTGTATGGTATGACTGTTTTTTTATTTTCAACCGATAAGCCAGAAAATGAACAGAATTCATAATAATAGTACTTTCTAAAAAGTGTTTACGTGTACAGCTGCTAGTTAAAATAATTATGCATTATGATTTCAGGAACAGTGCCAACACAGAGAATGTGTCAGACATGATTGGTGCTGGTCCAGTACATTGGGGATTTTATAAGGGATAAGGGATTTTATCATGTTAATACCATATATACATGTGTCACACAGGACAAGGTAAGATCCCCATATAGCTGAGAAAATACACATGGATCATATACGGATCTATGCCAGTAAAACAGACGTATAAACCAGGCTTTAAGAGGATTACATGGGACTGAATAGTACAATATGACAGACTTTTTACACATAAATATTTCAGACAAGTAAGTTTTTTAGATCCTGGTGTCAAAATAGAAGCACCTATAATGAAATATGAGACACTAGATTAGATTTAATTGGCTGTGCTAATAGAAATGATTGTCTTTGTGTCTCCTCTTTGTCATCAAAAAACCTCTTTCTTCCCTCTTCTGCAACATCTTCGCTCTGATAGTGTTTGCCAGGGGGCAAATACAATCCAAATGTCCTAGGAGATAGTGCAAATCCATTAAGCTGTGTCACCAAGTACATCACATCAGTCAGTTGCTGCCTGAAGGGACTCGGTGAAACTGACAAAACACCCTCTCTACTGATTCGGTTGTTTTATCACAAAGAAAAAAGGAATTAAAAGAGATATGAAACTTTTGAGCTACAATAAGGAATTTACTGTACAACAGTCTAAATTTTCCTGTACATATTACCAGTGAAGAAAATTCGACTGAGTAAATCCTTAGGGTTAGGGTTTCAAAATACAATAATCATCATCACACATACACCCTAAAACAAAAAAAAACCTCTGTGTGTTTAGTTAAAAGAATGGTTTCACATTTTGGGAAATATGCTCATTTACTTCCTTGCTGACAAGAAGATCATTACCACTCTCGTGTCTGTCAGTTCAATATAAGGCTGGTGACGGCCAATGGTTAGCTTTGCTTAGCATGGGACTGGAAACTGGGGGAAACAAGACGCCTGGCTCCGTCCAAGGCTAACAAAGTCCCGCTTAGCAGCACCTCTAAGGCTCACTAATTAGCATGCGTCTCATTTTTTCACCATGAAATAGTGCAGCACATAACCCCCTGTAAAACTTTTGACAGAGTCTGGCTATCTGTTTCCCCTGTTTAGAGTGTTTATGCTAAGCTAAGCTAAGATCTAATGGCTCCACCTTCATATTTACAGTACTATATGAGAATGGTATTTATCTTCTCATCTAACTCTGGGCACCATCCCCCACCTCCAAAGGATATTCCATAAGGTAGGCAAAAGGAATAAATCAGCATTTTAATAATCAATATTCACTTTTGCTAGTGCCGTTTTACACTCTGTAGCTTGAAATTTACTGTTGTGACGTTGGGTAAAACTGTGTTGTGGAAGATTTTCTACAAAAGACTCTGAACACAATTAAACACACAAAACACTGTTAGGTCTTCTGACATACATTCATCAACATAAAATAATTTGGTTTCTTTTGATACAAACACAACATCACAACAACAACATGTATACTCTGCATTTCCTGAGTTCCCAGTATAATGTCAGCAGCACTCACCATGAGTGAGCCTTGAAAAGCACAAACATTTCATTCTGTTACCTTTTTCACTGGAGTTGGAGTTGCTAACAGCGGGGCAGGAACTACCACGGTTTCCACAAATATTCTGTTTCCCAAAAAATGAACACTGTAGAATGCTCCCTTTAAAAAAACATGTAACTTTTTTACATTTAGAAAAAGTACAGTTGAGATCAGATTGGTTCTTCACCAGGCACAGCGGTATCAAACTCACTCAGGTGTGTGTCATCAAAACAAGACTAGGTCAAAGCCTAGTGTGTGGCTGGATCTCCTACTCTCTGTGCTCACATATACAGTAATTTAATACAGCTGAGTTCCCTGCAAAGCTGTTCTCATTTACATGTTTTTCTGTTCCTGTTGTAAGACAATAGAACACGTATGAAATAGTGACTGAAACATGGCCCATTAAGACTAAATGTTAACACAGTCACTTTCAAGCCATTTCCAAGCTGCTGCTCTGCACTGCTGAAACCCGGATTTTATAACTGTGATGTCGCCTGACAAAGTCACCATACACATAAGTTAAAGGCAATAGCTGTGCAGTGATTTCAGCTATATTTAATTGTAAAATGATCACTCAGGGACAAAGTTAGAAGCTCATTCATGTCTATGTCAGCTGCCATGCGGTCAGTTGAATGAGACGCATACAGAGGTGCAGCCTGCGGAGGGAAGGCCTAACCTTCTGCTCGCGGGGCTGTACCGGCGACTGTCTTCTATGGAAAGTTGCTTAGGTTTGTCCAAAAAGTCGTTGAATGTGTTACAAGGTTCTTTTATGAACAAACTTCGAAAAGGGGGTGTGAAAAATCTGCTAATCTAGTGACAAGGGTGCTAAATTGGCAATTCTGCCTTTAAATGACCCCCTGATGACAGAATAGAAATTACGCCAATTCATTTTGAAAGAGCAACGTTCAATGGGGAAACACTCTGCAAGCTGACCAGTGGTGTAACTTCAGCACTCAGTCAGTCAGTCACGGACATTTTGTGTTTACAGGGCTGCTGTGGTCCAGCCAAAAATAGTCGTAGTCTCTCCAATGGGTGCAGCTATAGCCACAGGGCACGGTGCACATTTCAAAGCCAGACTCAATAAAATATATGTAGCACTATGCAAACTAACATCATGTACATGGGAAATTGTTTATTTAAGGACACACACCTGAGTCTATTTGATACCTCTGTATCTCATGAGGAAACCAATTTGGACTCATAATGTTGTAATGTTAATTCTAAAGGGAGCGTTCCACTATGTTGCACGTCTCGGAAAGCAGCAAGATGTGCATATCTTTTGTAAACTGTTTCCCAAAAAATATTCCACCAAAGAAAATTCCACTTTGTGCAGACTTTATTTTCTTGTCTAGATTTGAATATAGGGCCTTACAGTTACAGAGTTTTGATATTCATCAAAACATTAACATATCTTTGTTGAAAATAACGTCTTTGTTGTTGAACTATAAATAATGCAGGCTTTGTTGCCCAGAACAATACACATAAATGTACTGTTGTAATTGTTACTTCAGTTTTACCAAGTTCACCTCATACTTACTTAGCAAAGGCCCCGGATAGTTGCTTCAGGGGTTTCACATATCCACATGATTATACCATGGTAGCTGCAAAGTCTACATACGGGTCATTAGTTTGCCACGGAACACCTCCACTGCAGAAATGCTCAGAGTTACTTCCAGTAAACAACTTTACTCAACCACAGGCCAATCCTGGGAATAAGAGAGAGGCTGCTGAATAATGACAAGTCATTTATGGGTGTCTGGGTATCTGTATGCACACAGCAAACACTGATATTCAAGTGGCACTTTACAGTGTCTCATAACTTCATTTATTGGACATCTTTTGTAATTTTTTGTTTAACATACATTTCATGAGAAGTCAAGTAGAGGAGCAGTGTAGCATGCATCATATTTCCATTGCAGGCATATAATCACAGTTAATGTATTAAGAAAAATATGTACAACAAATAATAATGATAGGAAGAATAGTTGGTAATAATAATATATGATTTTTCAATTTATAAAATTGCAAATATGTGGATACTGGCATTTCCGCATCGTACGGCAAATAAATTGTCTCTTGTCTTGAATACACATTCCAATCAGTGATAGATTTTATAATTAAAAGCTCACATATCAGTTTTAACACTGCAATGAACACTGACTTAATATCTATAAGATTTGCAGAAAATTTCAATCATCAAAACATAAAGTACACACACAATAAATACCAGTTTGCAACTTGTACATGTGTGGTATACACAGATGTCTCCTTACGTGACAAGCACAATGATTTTAGAGAACAGTGTTACATTTTTCTTTTCTCCATGAAACAAGTCATTGTTACAGACATTTCTTGTTTTACATTCAGTGATTTGGAGTCCACAAACAATTCACATATAGAGCTAACATGTCTTTAAGTAAGACGGTGTCAGTTTTTCAGTCACTCGGCTCCATAACTTTTAAAAAGCAGGTCGCAGTTTCCCCCTGTGGTGCGTTTTCCTTAGCAGGATGAGGTATTTGCCAAAAGATATGCGTTTATTCATCACTCCTCCATCAGTCTGATGAAACAAGTGATGTTGCTGTTTAGCAGTGCAAGATCTTAATGAATGCCTTTCTGAACTCGACATTAAAGGTGGTGTATATGATGGGATTTACAGCACTATTCACGTAGCCCAGCCAAGTGAAAGCATTATACATCTCAGCAGGAACCTTGCATTTAGTGCAGTGGGTGTTCAAGATATGTGTAATGAAAAACGGCAGCCAACATATGATGAATACACCTGAGGAGACACGAGAAAAAAAATGGAAATATTAGAACAAGTATCAGAATGATTTCCTTTCGTTGCATCACTGCCTGACTTGTTTGCAAGTTCTGTTTTAGGTCATACCAAAAAATTTGACATGGAAAATAAACTGAAATGAAAAGAAAGAGTGTTTTCTAAATTATAAACTACAGGATTTGCTTGTGATAAATTAAAACATAAACATATTTGGTTGCGATGTGTTTGAACAGAGTCCCCCCTTGGTTTGATGCTGTGATCACTGCATGTGCAAAGTTGATAACAAAAACAGTTATTTGGTTGTGGAAATGTTTCATTTCACAGTGTCAGGTCCACTTTGATGTGTATACTCACATAAAACAGAATCTGATTAAATTTATCTTCAGTGTAACTGAGCATAAATTATTTATGCCCAATGGGAAATTAAAGAAGCAAGTGAACCAACTCACCAAGAACGATGGCTAACATCTGAGTGGCCTTCTTCTCCTTCTGCTGGGAGATCTTCCTCTTGCTCATGGTTTTCACAGAGGTCTGAGTCTTGCCATTAGGTAAAGCCTTTGTCTGGAAGGCTTTGGCCACGACAGGTGCTGGATCCCCCAGAGCCCCCTTGGTAGGATCTCCATTCTTTTCCGCTTTCTGGCCCTCCTCAGGGGGTGTGGGAGGTGGAGAGGTGGGGCTAGCGTTGGCCTTGTTGGGCATCAGTAGCTGGTGGCTGGTGGCCGGAGTGTCTCCAAGAGCACACTGTGGCTGCTGCTTCTGTTTCTGGCTGCTGCCACTGTTGTTCAGCTCGTCCAGCTCCAGATCCTCCCCCTCATTGACTACATCTTTGATGAAAATCTGAGCAAGGTCAGGATGAGCAGAAAAACATGGATTCAGATGCTCATTTTTCATTTAGGTTATTGTACAATGGGGGACATTTAAAATAATGGATAATTAAATTGTCACGTTTCAGGTCTTTAAATTAGATTTGATGTGCTCACAGAGGCAGAAAGGTGCCCTTTCAAGTTATATTTTCTCTGAGAATGTTAGGAAAACTTCAAGGGGACACCCTACTAAATATTTTAGAGGCATAACAAATATGTTTCCAAAACTTTTTAGAAAACAAGAGCTCTAAACAATGGGAAAAAAAAGAGCACACACCACTTTCTTCTTGTTGACAGGAAAACTCCCATTAGATTTAACAATCATGGTGCACAACCTCACATCCTCTGGATGAGTGCACTTATCCTGAAATGAAAGCAGCTGTGTCAGGCAAGGAGAGGGTACAAT
Organism: Xiphias gladius; assembly: GCF_016859285.1. Lineage (NCBI taxonomy): Eukaryota > Metazoa > Chordata > Actinopteri > Istiophoriformes > Xiphiidae > Xiphias > Xiphias gladius. The sequence continues at coordinate 15,503,684 of NC_053406.1, read as the reverse complement.
GTCAAAGCATAACTGACAAATGGGCTGTCTAAGCACAGGTCTGACTGCCTACTGGGTCAAACGAGGCTACATCGCGCTCTGGTACAGAAAAACTGTTTAGCAAGAATCGGATCTACAGCTTCAACTGTAGCTGTGAGTCAATTAACCTTAGAGTGTTAAAAAATTTCTGGGCTAAGGTTTTTTCAGCAAGACGAAACAAACTCATCCAACAAGTAACAGTATTAGTGAAACTTGATTTAAATTTTTCTTTCAATCCAGAAATTATTACTCACATTTACATTTACAGACGCTTTTATCCAAAGTGACACTAAAGCTTCAGTACAGTAGGAGAGCTTAAAGTAAATACTAAGCACTAGATCTGTTCAAAAGACAAATTGCAATGAGATCAGGTGAAGAGGAGCACCGAAAGTACACTGTAAGTCCTAGTTAGGCATGTTAGGGCGTTAGAGGATTATGTTTAAAATCTGTCAATATGCTGCCATATAATGACTTCACACATCATTACATTTATGTGTGGTCTGTGGCCCCTGTAAACTCTTCTGTCTTTATAATTTTTTTGACCTCATTCTATAACATACACATTTACAAAAATACACACACACACACACACACACACACACACACACACACACACACACACACACACACACACAGACAGACACACGCACACAGAGACAGACACACGCACACGCACATACACACACGTACACACCCACACACACACACACACACACGCACACTCACAGAAAACCACAGAGTAAAGCCATGCATGAACGAGAGTAATGTAGTGCACTGTATCAAAAGCATTTCCTAGGCTTCCTGTACAGGGCCCACTGAGTTTCACTATGTCAATAAAATCAATAACCAGAAAAAAAAGGTCATTTGAGGGCCATCATAGGCAGTGTTGTGTGGTGGCTTTCGACACTGAAACATACCAGTAAATGTAACAGTAAGATTATACATCGTCTCAAGGATGGAACAAGTCGTAGCGTATTTCATTTACATATAAGGGGGAAAGAACACTAGTCCTTGCGTTGAATGTTATAATTGTTTTTTGTTTTTTGTTCTTTTAAGAAAATCAATCCTATTCTTGTCTGGGTTTTCCCCTTTAAAGTATGTTGTTATGTAATAAAATGTCCGTCAATAAAACCACCTAGTATGATTGGGTTGAGAAAGTTATTGACTGCAGTTTCATAACAAAGATGTTCTTTATTTTCCTGACAAAAGACACCAGTCTAAGAAGATAAAGAGCCCTGTTATAATAAAGGTGTAAATCAATCTCAGTTTTCATATTGAAGCCATAAAAGTGTAAGTGTTAGCTCTAAAGAGGAGACATTTTGCTACAGCAGCTCACCTTCAGCGAAGTGGCCACATGAGGGTCGGCAGCCTGAGAGACACGCTGCTTCGGTTTTGTGTTTACACGTTTTCTGCGCTTCCTCAGGACCACATAAATTTGCACATAAACCAGCAGAGTTATGATGAAGGGAACATAGAAAGACACAATGGAGGAGTATACCACAAAGGCCGGATTGGCGATCACACAGAGAGACTCGTCACGAGTAGCTGTGGAGATAGCACAGGGTGAATTAAAGGTTTCACACTGGATGTTATGTTTCATCCCAAATTGTTTTGTTTTTTTTTATTTACAGTTTTGTTGTGTTTTTGTCACAGTGACTCTTGGAACGCTGTACAGTAAAACAGGGAACTTAGTTTGGCTTTAACTGGAAGCTAAGAAACAAGGATGGGTTAGTGCTTTGATATTAAGCTCTTGAAAATCCATCCAAAAAAATGTAACCACTCCTACGTTTTCCACACTTGGAGGTCATTCACACAACCCCCCCCCCCCCCCCCATCCGCTTAGGCCAATGCAACCCTTTTTATTCCTACCTACCTCTGAGCTCCCTTATAGCTTATCCAGAATGCTGCCACAGGGCTTATATCTGATGCCAGATGTAGAGATCATATCACCCCAATGCACTGGTTACTTGTTAATTTTAGATTTTACTGATTTGCTTTTAAAGAGAGCCAAATTTGCCCCAAGCTACATCACTGACTTTTTAACTCCCTGCACACCAGAGCACACACTAAGGTGACACGTCTTTGGACAGAGCTGTCCTGTCTGTCCAGCTTCTGGACCTAAGTCCAAAACAGACCAAATACACTTCAGACCCTAAAGGCAGCTTCAGATTAGGCAACAGTTGTTGTTGCACAGGTAACAACTGAGTCATCATGGATATACTGTGAATGTCACAGTCATTGTGTAGTTCATGTTAACAACTTGTTATCTTCACACCTCAGGGTGGCTGTGGCTCAGGAGGTAGAGAGTGGTCCATTAAAGGGGCACCATAATTTTACATATGAAATTCAGTTTACTTGTCAGGAGTAGTACTTCTAATAATTTTTAACAGAAAGCCTGCGTGACAAAAAGGAGGTGTGGCAAGCAGTGGGAATCATGGGAAATGTAGCATCCAGTGTTTTTGAAACTGGACTCATACAAGAGACTAAAAGTTAGTATATCTCAGCCTTTTGACTTCCGCTGGAAGTTTAATTCGAAATTACTGGAATAGCCCACTATTTTTGATCCCTGCCCGTATGTAGAGGTTTCCTTGAACAAAACTGTCCTTCCCTAAAACTGACAGTTTTGTTTCTGTTTTCCGTGACCATTCCATAACCTTAACTGCATCTTTATTATTGCAACTGTGACAATGAAGCTGTGGCACTCCTTCCGCCGGTACACTACTGTTGATCATATTAGACAGTAGGGACCAACGGCCTATATGGTCGTTTAGGTTGGAGGACTCGTTGCCTTGAACACATCACTGAAACCCTAAACTTGTGATGGTGTGTGCGTGCCTGGGTGTGTGTGCGCCGGTGAATGAGAGGCACATTATATGGTGCTTTGGGTTAAAGCACTCTATATACTGCATCCCATTTACTACACAAATCTGTGGTTGATCAGAAGACACCTCTGCCGAACTTCACGGTTCCATGAGCTTTCAATCTACATGGTAAGAAGATTAGAAATATTTTAAACATGAGTTGCTATAGCTTAAAAATAAATTCTGAATGCTTCTGTTTCACTTTCCACTTTTTAGATCTCTGCTTTCATGCAGCTTTTCCTACAGCTTACACTAGCTATAACTGCAGCCGCTTGAAATTGGTTGTGGGGCTCACAAATCCGAGAGTCCCGGCAGAGCTGACATTACATCAAGGCACTCAGAGGGACGAGTGGAGCTTCAAAGTGACAGGATAGAAGCCACAGGAGCTGGTCAGCAACAAGTCAGCGTCTCCAAAAGCCCCTAATGCAGAACCTGGTTTAACTGTAATCCTCAGTTAAAACCCCTGTTCTGTGGAAACAGCAACCTAAGGCCCCGGGCTAGCTGAAGGTAGTTACATGTCGGTATGAAGTAATCGGTTACTGGCATGGTTAAATCTATAAAACAAGTCTATAAAACACACAAAATGTGGTAGCTTGTATTCACTCCTGTAGTTACTGCAAATGGGCACTGACATTGACATTCTGCTTTAGTGAATTATTAATGCAAATATGGGTGAGCATTTAATAGATATGTCAATTAACTATTCATGATGTATATGTATCTACAATGTACATACTGTACTGTGCAGTGGACGTACCAATGAATATAACAGTACAAAAACAATATTGCTCCACCAATTTATTCATACACCATGTGACTGTTTCAAGGACAGTAGAGCAGATGTGTATTGTAATCTCTCTTACCTGTGTTATTTAGGCCAAACAACACGGGGCATGATATGGCGAAAGACAGAACCCACACCACAGAGATCATTACTGTGACCCGTCTCCTGGAACTGTAGCGAGTATTGTACAGCATTGGCATTGCAACCGCTGTGTAACTGCACGGGGTGAAGAAAAAACAGACACTTTGGTTAGATTGTATGAAAACATGACACCTTCATGCAAGACATTAGTGAAAGTATGATGAGTGTGTCTTGTTCCTCATGCACCTGTATGATTTGATATAATTCACGCTTGATTTAATGATCTAGGGCTACAATCTCTGTCCAAATGTTTTCTGTTTCTAGTTCTCTTTCTTCATCAGTGGACGGTTCTGAGAAAAAAAGGACCAAGAACATGGAACCTACAAGTTGGTTAAGCGAAAAATGTTGCCTGTCATCGTGGATCAGATCCTGTTTGATGGTGGACTGGCCCTTTGGAAACAGCTATATTCTGTGAGCTGCAGTCTACATGAAGAAGAGGTCCTGTAAGGCTGGCTGTGTTTTTCCCCCAGCATCTCACAGGAAAGACCTTATCATTTAACCTTGCCACATTGGTTGACCTTATTAGTGAGCTTGCTGTAATCACCAGGAAATGCATAGCTTTTTACACTGTTCCATACATTGATTTCTGTGTAATTTGGTTTGAAAGACTTTAGAAAAGCCAAGTGAGTAAAGCTTTTAAGAGGCAGTCGCGAATAGGTTTCTTTATAAAAACTCAGAAGGGATATCAGGTTCAATCTGATTTTTTTATAATTGTATTATTTTATGTATGTTGCCATGGCTTGTGCATATCGGCCCACAGTGCTGGCGCAAGAAAAATGTTGTCCACCTGTACCTGTATAGCAGTTTTGGGCCTGGAATCTGAACCCTCTGCACCAAGACTGGTAAAGCAGGTTGTTAACACTGATAAAGGGTTCACAGAAAATTACTTTTGTCAACCTTTGATATGAAATTGAGCCTACAGTCCTGTCTGCAAAGATGACAGTTTAACAATCAGGCAATGTGCGCTGTTTTACATATTTTTATGGCATTAGTTGGAAAAGGTGCCCACACAGTCACCAGTAAGATTAAGTTGAACCCGTGTTGAGCTTTGTCTCCTTCACTTTTATATATATCTTTCCTCTAGGACACATCACAGCTCCCCTCGGCTTTATCGAGCTTTATAGCGTGTTTCAGCTCATTGTTTAGCTACGGCCCACAAATTTACTGCTGTGGTTCCTGTGTCTTCAGCTGCAGTAGGCAGCTGTTTTCTGCAAGACTCAAGCAACTAGCTGTTGAACACAGTGGAGCATTTAGCAGCTAAAGAGACAGATATTCCCCCCAGGTGTTGGTAGACACCAAAGTCGGAGCTAAAAAGGGAATACTTGATTTATATTTCCCAGGTGGCCAGAAACACTACTCTAAATGAAAGTGAATTTTGCTCCATAACTGCTGGATGTGTAAATAAGCATCTGTTTGCGAACAAGTTTGCCATATCACTGCCCCCAAGTAGCAAAAAAAAAAAAAAAAGGGTCTACTTGTACAATTTGTACTGATTTAGATTATCGGTTGATTTTTTACCAATAATGTCACCTAAATGATTGTAGGAAGGCCTCCCCTTTCACATGGGCAAATCTCAGGCTCAGAAATGATATGGGTATTTCATCTGCAGTTTTTAATTTGAAGGATGTGCAACTCTGAATGCCACATCAAGTATTGGTACCTTAAAGGCAAACTCTACAATCCACATTAATTGAAGGGTTGCCCCTCATTGACATACGTAAATATACCTGTATTTTGCACGATCATAAAAATAACATATTGCATCTTTTATTAAATCATGTGAGAGATGTGTATGCTTTTCTGCACACCAAAATAGTGGGCTATGCTGCACAGATTTTCAGGTTATACTGCTCAAATCATTCTGGATGTAGAGAAGCTCTTGGGGCATCTTTTATTAAATCAAAAGTCCAAACCCATTTTTTTCAGGAATAACACAATCATATTTTATGTCATATTAATGGATGAGCTTGAGTTTATGTAATTATGTATGTAGTTTAAACAGATGTTTTTTCGTTTTTCTCACTATATTTGAAGTAGTGAACTGTGTGTAAACACTGAATCATATATACTGAATTAATAACGGAATCAACTAAAATTATAAACACACAAAAATTACAGATCATATTTTTGCCTTGCTACGTGTCCCTGAAGTTGAAGCCAAACTGCTCTGACATCATTGCCTTGTAAAACATTTTAGTGCACATTTTGACTCACTGAAAGTGAAGGGAAGTTCAACTTAAAAACCGTCTGCCTTTTGGCAACATAATTGGAGTTCCATTAAATCATATTTGGCATGTGTATATTCACATAACCTCCTACACAAAAGCAATTTTGAATTGGGTCCATTAGTCTGCTGGATCTAAAGAGGAAGTGAGTAGCCGATTTAATTGGCCATTGTTGGTGATCACCCCAGTTGCAACTGCTAATAATGTATTCATCCTTTTAATTATAGAGTAACTAACTAACCTTTTTTCTGGCCTGTGGTCACAAAACTACAAAAGTAAGTTGACGATACTGGTATTTGCATATTAACTGAGCGTTGACTTGCATTTGCACACAGATTCACAAAAACAGAGCCTGTAACGTGATCCCCTCCCAATTTGCTCCACATTGTTGAATAAGAAAAAAAGTTAGCAGAGAAAGCAACAATCCTTTGATGTATAAATCACGATGCTGCCTGGAGCTGCTGGACTGATAAAAAGAAACAAATCTGTTTATGACTCTGAACTGAACTTTTACAAATCAGCGTCACATGGGTGGACCCTGAAATGCACTCAAGCCAGGAAAAGTGATTCTTGGTAATGTCACACTTATCCTGTCAGTGATCAATATTCAAAAGTACACAGCATGCAGGCACAAGTCATATAAATAATATCTAAA